>NC_142890.1:23935625-24236428 GCF_054131105.1 Drosophila navojoa | reverse complement strand
TACGAAAGTACTACATCGGCCGCCTGATCTTCTGCTTCAGCTTTGTGCTCTTCTTGACGCTCTATGTGCTGACTGCACTGGCGCACAACTGCTACAACGGCAGCAAGGACGACAACACGACGATACAGGCGCAGGAGCTCTGCCAGAAGCAGTCCATACTGGGCGATATGCTGCGCAATAATCCCTTTGTCATGGAAATGCAGTGGTGGGTGCTCGTGGCGATCACAATAGTGGAGATATTTCGAAAGCTCTACGGGATTACCGGCTACTCCTCGTTTCGACACTACGTGACGCAAGTGGAGAACATTATGGAGTGGTTTGTCATCACCAGCGTCTTCGTCATCTCGTACATTTACACGAAGCAGACGTACACGTTCCAGAACCACATTGGCGCGTTTGCCGTGCTGCTCGGCTGGACCAATTTGATGCTGATGATTGGGCAGCTGCCCGTGTTCGATGTCTACGTGGCCATGTATACGCGGGTGCAGGGCGAGTTCGCCAAGCTATTCATGGCCTATTCGTGCATGCTGATTGGATTCACAATTAGTTTTTGCGTTATCTTTCCATCGTCGTCGTCATTCGCCAACCCGTTTATGGGATTCATCACGGTGCTGGTGATGATGATTGGGGAACAAGATCTGTCGCTATTAATCAACGATCCGGACGGCAAGGATCCGCCCTTTCTGCTGGAGGTCAGCGCTCAGATTACGTTCGTGCTCTTTCTGCTGTTCGTGACGATCATTCTGATGAATTTGCTGGTGGGCATTGCGGTGCACGACATACAAGGGCTCAAGAAGACAGCCGGACTCTCGAAACTAGTGCGACAAACGAAGCTCATTAGCTACATTGAGTCGGCATTGTTTAATGGCTATTTGCCCACATGGCTGCGAAATCTGCTCCACTACACGGCGCTCGTCTCGCCGCAGGCCTACCGCGTGGTGCTGTGCGTGAAGCCCTTGAATCCCAGCGAAAAGCGTTTGCCGCGCGACATACTTATGAAGGCCTACGAGGTGGGCAAAATGCGTAAGCACTTTGGTTACACAATCTCCTCGAAAAATCCGGCCGAAAACTATCTATCGTACAAAAACAAGTACAACAACAGCGGCTGTGTGAACACAGCATACGTGTTGCCCGATCCTGATCCGGAGTCCACACAACTAACAGCGCTGACCAGTAAAATTGACGACAATGCGGATCGCATTGAGTTTCTCACGCAGGAGATTCAAGAGTTGAAGCAGGTGCTCATATCGCAGCAGCAGCAGGCCAGCAAGGTGATTGACAAGCTGCTGATCGTCATCTCCAACCAACAGAAACAGCAACTGCGTAAATAACTGCTGCATAATGCCATTTACTATTATTGCTATTATTATTATCTTTTATAAACATACGAATCATAAAATCCTTAGCCGTAGACACCTCTTGAGTGTGTTAACCATTGCGCCCAAGAGCCCGAAAATTGTTGATATTATATTGTAGTTAGCGTATTGATTACCGCAGCGTCTAACGCTCTACCTAATAATGCTATTTAGCTCTACACTATACTATGTATGTATTTACCCTACAATATATATACATATGCAGATATATAAATAAAAACTAGTTGATAGGTCTTAGAGGTGAGAAGCTGGCAGGTTTGTTTTTGTCTGTGTCTGGTTTTAGGCTGTGTCTTTATTGTTTGGCGTTGTCGTAAGAAGAGCGTTTAAATAATGAATAATAATTCTGAAAGTTATATATTTTATAAAATGAATAATAAACTATCTATATATCTATTGTTTTAAATATCTCTCGGACTAAATTCTGGTTTGTTTCTATGAAAGGACAGACTATATTACAGCTGTCACATATAAATTATTAACCGAATTAGCTTCGAGCTCTCTTGACTAATATGATTATTTGACTCTAAGAAAAAGATTTTCTACGGTTTCAAATATTATAATTAAAAATTGGACTCACCTGTTCCCTGCACTCTTCACTACTGAAGTACGAGATATCCTGGCCATTGATAGTTATCTTTCCTGTGCCGGGCAGACGGACAGTGACGTCGGCACGCGCCGTTTTACGCAGGCACTCATAGGTCGTTATGTACTGGCGGCCCTGGTCATCGATCTTTGGCTTGGGCACCTCCAGTTGCTTTGATTGATCAATCAGGGGTTTTAGATAGCGCTCAATAAATGCTTTGCTTTTATACGAATATGGCAAGGAAATTAAACGATCCATGGCATTGGTAAAGTTCTGGTATTCAAGGTCCGCAATGTGTTCGACAAGCACTCGCTCCAGTTGATCCTTCGGCAGTATTTGAAAGCCAGTCGTTTCGCTTCAAAAGTAAGGTTTACGTGAGTTTTATGTATTATGCAAGCATAAATTATTAACATACAGCTTTTGGTTTTCATCTGGCTTGTTTCCACGCCTCAGCATGCGCTCTTCAAGGTCATATAGCTTGTTCGTTTCCTCCACAATGTCCTATAAAAGAGTAACGCCTGAGGTTAGCACATTTTTATGATAAACGAACTAAAACATACGTGTAGCAGCTGGAAAAAGTTCGGCTTGCCCGTGTAGAACATGCTGTGAAAGGGACGACCCGTCTCATCGAACTCGGCTGCCTTACGTGCTGGAAACACTTCTTCAGGCGATCGCATGGCGGGGCGAGCACGCTTATCAAACAGACCGGAGGGAAAGAGATACGCGATGGCTTCCTGAAAGCGATATTTTGTTATTTGCTGCAACTCATCTGGTAATTGATATACTCACATCAATGTCTTCTTGTGTAAAGGTTTCTGCATCAGCGCCCATCATATTTGCCAAATGCCGTTTTCCAATTTGAAACTCCAAGTCTTGAGTTTTCATAAACTCGTCGTGCTCGTTAGCCCGCTCCAGATAGGCTTTCATGGCTTTGCTCACCTTTTGCTTTTGGACAGCAGCCGGTGTGGCCTGGACAGTCACCTGTGTGGCGTACGGCGCCACCGCTAGCTGAAATGTTATGCAAACGAAAAAGTGAGTTGTTGATTCAACCTAAATTGATGATGTAAATTTTATGGGAAGTATTAGCCTACCGCTTGGACACCGGGTCCTTTACTGTTTCTAACAGCATTCTGAAGGAAATTTCTGTTATTTTTTAATAAGTTTAAGCTTAAAACACGCAGCGACATTATTTTTGTCTGAGCGCACGGTGAGGCTGGAAGAGGAAGACCATAATCAGCTGTTTTGCGACATCTGTGTTGAAAAGCGGCCCAAAAAAACGGTTGGCAGCACTGAAATTTTTATTTAATATGCGCCAAATTTAAAACAAAAACAAAAAAACGTTTTTCGGCATACATAGGTAATTAGGTATTAATATGACCTGAAATTACTCTTATTAAGATATTCAGAGTTCATTTAGAAAGATTAATTCAAATGGGGTTTTAATTACAGATGCACAAATGGACATCTATGAAAATCAAATCAGTTTTTACTTCAATTAATTATTATTGCACTTGATTATCTTTCACATGTGCTTACTGTAATTATTTTGGCGTTATAGTGTAAATAAAACTCATTAATTTACCATTGTCCTTACAAATGTTTTTTTATTGACTAATTTGAAAAACACAATTTCAATGCTGATATTTTGAACTATGGAAAGTAAACACAAAACGAAACAAAAATGCAATGTGAACTTTTTTCAACAGCTAATTACTTGTTTGTACGCTATATATATTTAATTATAAATAATTGCCTAAGCTTAGAGAAAAAAATTGTTATCAATTGCATTATTAGGTAAAATGCAGCTACTACAATTTGTTCTCTGCCGTCTACTCCACATTTCTTCTTGTTATTATTTTTGGTCGTAGTACAATTTATATAAAGCAATTACATATTCATATTAGGGCCACTTTTATTTCCACGCCTGTTTGAGCAGCTTACGAGACGCTAAATGCCTAACGATCAAAGAACCCGAAGTTAGAACGACCAGTACAATCGAAATTAATATATAGTCGAAATCCTCCTTCAGCAAATCAAACGTTTTTGAAGGCGCAACACGCGTAACAAATATATCTAAGCCCGTGGCTACGACTAGACAGGTACTCTCTAAGCCGCTGGGAGCGGTATAGATATTACGCAAACGTGCAACTGTTTGATTATAGTTTATGTAATTCTCAGTTGGCAAAGGCAGCTCAGGTATATAGGGAATGGCACCTTCTTCACGTCCCTGAGTTGTGGATGATATTGGACGACGTGGATCCAGCAAATGCCAGGGCATTTCTACAATGCCACCACTAGCAGTGCCAACTATATGAGTAAATAAAGGAGAATTGAATGAAATATTCTGATCAGGATAATTATATCAAATGTAATCTTACTTAGGACATGCTTGTTGGTGATGCCACGTTCGGTGATTGTCTCGCGCATGGCTTCCACAATTGTGGGTATGATATAAGACTGACGCTCCACGAGCGGCATGGACGGCGCCTGCAAGGAACTCCAAACGCTGTTGTTTGCCTGCGCACTACCCTCATATAGTTCAATAGTAGCTGTTGTAAAAAAACAATATATTCAATAAGCATATGCCAATCACCTCGCCTTAGTATTGCTTACTGATTTCAGTGCGTCGCACTTTGTCGTTGAAGTAAGAGTAGGCTAGCCAGTTCTCGGAGTGCACAATGTGCAGCGGAGCGCGCACCTTACGATGCGTCATTGAGAAGATGACCGATCCGGACACAACATCAATTAAATACAAATTGAGCACAGCTGCATTTAAAGAAAAATAATTAGAACTGAGTACTTTTTCGCTTAAGCTAACCTACATTTGTGAGTGGCATCTGGAGCCTGTGTAACGAAGGCAACTAGGTTAGGATTAATGTACTTATAGAGTACTGAACGATCACCCAGTACACGACCCTGGGAGTGCACGTGCTCAATAGGATTTTTGCTAGCAACGCTAATGATTTGTTGTTCTGAATTATGACCGCCCAGACGAACATTCCAAATGGGTAAAGCTGACAGCTCCTAGAGAAATAGACGTTAATGAGTATCTAACACGCCAGCAATTATTTGTTGTTGTTGTTGTTTACTTACACCGCCCGCATATTTCACATAGTAGCCTTCGAGTTCAGCAGTTTTTAAATCGGCCGTGTACAAATACATACCATGGGCCTGCAATGATTAAGATGAATGCGGGTCAAGTCACATTCAGTGCATTACATATTTGTATTTACCAATGGCGTTGCATGTTTAGGCTCCACATGAACTTTATTGGCGCCATCCAATATTAGAATGCCTTTAACATAATCTTCCTCTGTTTCGGGTAGCAGTGCCAACTGCTTGATTTTATAGTTCAGTTGGAGCAGTCCGCCCTCGGAAGCCTGTCCTGTGATGGGATTAAAGCGAAACAATACACCATTGCCATTTTCCTGAAAAGAGGTTACGATCAATGTGTTTCTCAAAAAATGTACTCAGCTTATTTAAACTCACTGCAGATTTAGCTACAATAGCACATAGAGGCTGCAGGGGAAAGTGCTTGGAGCTTCGCTGCACAATCAGACGCATCTGCTCGGAATTTTCGAAGCCCGCCACGTTGGGTAAATAGAGTTTCCAATGATGTTTGCCGGCAATATTGTCAATGCCAAAGATTTTGCCTGAGCGAGTCAGCAATACCAGCATCTTATGCAGTCCAAAGGAATCGCGGACAAGTCCAGCACGTTGCGTAGCCGTTGGTGGGGGCCCCAGCCCAATGACATGCAAGAATAGGCTCTTAATTTGTAGCGCTTGCGTGGTAATGCGACGCATAAAAGCAGTGGCAATGTCACCTAGGGTATCAAGAAAATAACTTTAGCTAGATCATAGTTTGAAATATTCCCAAGACTACAGATACTTGAATGTGCTTTCTAGTAATGTGAAACATAGTTGATGCATGAGCAACTTACGCTTTAAACTGTTTGAATCCACTTTGGCAAGCATTAATAAAACATATGAATCGCATTTTGTTGAATAATAGGGAAAGACTAGAAGCTTACCTGCTTTGCCCTTCATTTCATTTTCCAGCGTGCCTTCCGTATCCGCTAAGGGTAAGTCTAGGAACTGCGTATCAATAACATTCGCCAAGGATTCCTCACGCGTCCAACGTACGCGACCTTGTTGTACAGCAACAATGGACTCGGCGCTGGTGGAAAGCAGAAACAGACAATTTTTTCCATCGCTATTGCGCTTCGATTTACAGTCAAATGATCGAAGAGTAGGAGCTCCATAGTGCTCAGCAAATGCTACACTTAAATGCAGTTCGGGCACGGGACTGCAGTCCTCCAAATAAACGGCATTAATATTAAGCATCTAAAAATACAAAACCCCAATTTATAAAAAACTTGTAATTAATTTAATCATTTTTTTTTAATTTTACTTACGTTATTTATCAAATCGGCATAGGCAATAACTTTGCGGCTGTTAAAGCTGCCGACAATATAGCTATCGCTTGAAAGATCTGGACACACAGCCTGGTCCTTGTTAACGCTGACGAGTTTTTTATCGACAATCAACACACCACTTAGTCCCTGCAATTATATTGTTTTAGATAATCCAGATTTCTTCTATTTAATAAAACTTACCGGTAAATCATGGATTTTGCTTCTCGGTTCAGCTGAAAGAGATGTGGCTATCACCTGCGTGCTCTTGGCTACTAAGTCCAAGCTGATGAGCTGCTTGCCATCCAGGCAAACATAAAACGAGCCACTGAGCAAACAACTCTCTGGATTTATCCAAGCAGCCATTATCTTGCTTGTGCTGCCTGTTGTGTGTCCGGACGTTGCAAAGTATGAGGTGACTTCAATATGACTACGCCATGCAGGCACCACATGATACAGTATAGAATTACTGTAGAACCAGACGGCGTCCTGTGCCCTCTCTGTATTCAACGGCATTATGGACCATTCCCATTCGATTGTGCCAATATTCGTATTCCAGCCTCGCACAAGCGCTGGTGCATGGCCCTGCACGGTCATCATGTCAAAGCCCAAATGCGAGCCCATGGGGGCAGCCGCCGTGTCACTGCTGTCGTCAGCGAAACCGCTTACCTGTAGCAGTTTTATATCACCGCGCGGCTTTTTCTCTAGCACCTGTCGCCAGATAATTTCACCGGTCTTTGGGCATAATGATCCAATCACTTGCTCGTGTGTACTCAGTAGCACACGCGGCTGAAAGTGGTTAAGATCCACGTAAGCATGCTTTAGACTGCCCACATGCACGCTTCTCCTGTTTATGGGCTAAATCTTAGTAAATGGTCAATGTTCAATATTTGTGTCACTTGCCAGTCGAATTTTTTAATCTGGTCCTCGTACAGCCCAGAGCAGGTGCTCAGCAGCAGCAGCAACGAGAGCAACGAAATTAGCGTACCGGCAGGAGTCTGCAGAAAATCCATTTGCGTGCGGTTCGCTGTGAAACCTCCTTTAAAATGTATTAGGCACGAATTGTGCAGAGACCGACACGTTTTTATGTTATAAATTAATGAAAACGTCAGTAATTTGTGTTTTCCGTCATAGTAAAAGGGGGATGAGACGACAATTTTTGCAGGGCTGCAATTATTTAGTTGTATCGCTATCAATAGTTTTAACAGACGTTTTTCAGCACTGCTTTGTGCTATCGGAAATATATCGAATAATTTAGAAAATTACTAACGGTCATAAATTGATTATGTTAAATTACTTTTTTTAATTTATTATTTATTAATATTTATATTGGAATATTTTTAAACTAATTTAAATTATAAATTTTAATAATCGGATGATAAAAAATGCATTATTTAATTGATTGAATGAGCAATTGGAAGTCTTGAGTTTAGTCAAGGGAATTAGCTATACTTGATCGTATATAGAGTTTCAATGTTAACACCAACATCTTTGCCGATCTAGATCTGCGCCGATGCGTGGAATTTGCAGAGCACCTTGGATTGAATTATAAAGTTGCAGTCGATATTCTTGTGCTAAATGTCTTTTATTATTGGCATTCATAATTTATCAAGCTAAAAAATAAATGGTAACAATGTATAATAATTGGCCATTCGGTGGCAATATTGATGGCTATTTCTTTTGTACAATAGTTGTCATATTTGTAGGGAAAAGTGCTTTTCACTGAAAAGCTACTACATACGTAATTCCTAATTTAGTATATGGTGTATAATTTGATCTTAATAATTACTATGTATATAGAAAATGGAGAAAATTGAAATGGATACGTGCTTCACATGTGAGGCGTTAAATGCAAAAGTGCAACTAAATAATTTGTGACAGTAATATTGAGCGCTCGTTGGCTTTATACTGCAAAGTTTTCGTTGTTTTTCATACTGGGAATGTTCACCAGCTTAGTTCGTCAGGCAATCCTCCAGGATATTCACCCGTTAGGCAGGCAGTGCAATGACCTGTTGGCTTGCCAGATGCCACATGCTTGCGCTGAACTGTCTGGACCAAGCCAGCTACACTCAGGTAGGCCAGACTGTCGGCGCCCACATGACGGGCCAGTTGCTTGGCGTTCAACTTGTTGGCGATAAGCTCTTCGCGAGTGGGTATGTTGATGCCCATGTAGCAGGGATATTGCAGCGGGGGGCTGGCTATGCGAATGTGCACTTCCAGGGCCCCGGCGTCACGCAGCAGCTTGATAATGGGGCCGATTGTATTGCCGCGCACAATTGAGTCGTCTATTAGTACCAGTCGCTTGCCGGCTACATTCTCAGACAGTGCTCCGAATTTCTTGGCAACGCCCAGCTGCCGCAGACGAGTAGAAGGTTGAATGAACGTGCGGCCCACATAGCGGTTTCGACATAGAACCTCAGCAAACTCCAGATTGGACTCCCGGGCATAACCGTGAGCTGCCGCAGTCCCCGACTCTGGCACTGAGCTCACAATATCAGCATCAACTGGGGCCTCGCGCCACAGCTGACGTCCGCACTCCAAGCGTACCGAGTACACCATTTGACCCTCAAAGATGCTGTCGCTTCGGGCGAAGTAGACGTACTCGAAGATACAAAAAGCCATTCGCTTAAAATCTGGACGCTCCACAATGTCCACGGTGCGGTAGCCCTTACGTGTCAGCTCCACAATTTCACCCGGCTCTACTTCACGCTCATAGCGGGCGCCAATAGACAAGAAGCCACAGCTCTCGCTTGACACCACCCAACCATCAGCTGGAGTTACAGTGCTGTTGCCCGCATGGCCAGAGTTAATGGGTACAATTTTACCAATGCATAGCGGCCGATTTCCATACGTATCTCGTACGGCATAGATCTTGTCCTTCAGCATAATCACCAGAGAATAGGACAATGGGGCAAACATCATAAAGTGCCTGATGCGTGCCGGCCAGTTGGGTCCGTCATGCTCAGAAACGCCCTCCGGTGTACAGCAAAGAGATTGAGCTATCAATTCACTATCACTGTGGGTGGACAAGCCGACACCGCGACCCAACACTTCGCGGCGCAGAGATTCATTGTTGACCAGCTCACCGTTGTGGGCCAGCGCCATGGCGCCATGTGCTGTGTGCACGACAAATGGCTGACAGTTGACCACCTCCGAAGCACCAGCAGTGGAGTAGCGTGTATGGCCAATGCCCAAGTTGCCTCGCAGCTTCTTCATCGAGTCGTCATTAAACAGGGTACTGATCATGCCCATGCCCTTATGGACATTGAAATTCTTGGAGCACTTTCCCTCACTTGTGGCTATGCCAGCCGACTCCTGTCCACGATGCTGCAAAGCTACTAGACCCAAACATATCACATGAGCAATATCTATCTGGGTGGGCCAGTCGCCACAGGCGATCGCACCAAAGACTCCGCATTCATGCGTTAAACCGGTTAATTCCTTACTTTCAGCAATGGACAGCGTTGCGGCCGACGGCATAGGCGAGCTGGCCACCACCTGTTGATCATGACCCTCAATGCGCACATGCTGCTGTTTTTGTTGCTGCGACGTCGACACGTTGTTGCTGCTTAACATGTTGTTGAACTGCTTATCACAGTGTGGAATGAAGTGATTGTTAACCAGCTTAGCTAATGCAAGACTTTGATCTGCTTTACCTGTTGATTTATGCAATGGTTTTATACACATAAATCTTCGCGACAGAGACGTAAAAAACTTACCGCGATCATTGACATAAGCCTAAGATCGATGACACTATCGATAGCTGTTACATCTATAATATCGGTATTTCCAATTGGTCTCATATGAACTGTGTGCCAGTAATAACGGATAGTTTCAGTTTAAATGTTTTTTAACAGAAATTTATTGAATCGTTATTTATGATATAAATATTGTTAACACAAATTGAATTTTAATTAAAACAGTTCTATTTACATTGTAAAATCATAAAATAGTTTTAAAGTTTGTTAAGTGGCTAATCACATATTCAAAAATTATCTATCATAGGGCATTTAGTAGTCAAGTACCTCCACTTAAGTTTTCCGACGTGCCGCTGCAAATTAATCAATCAAGCTTCGTCACAGAACTAATTGTTTTTAACTCAAAATCGAAATTTGTTTTAAATAAGTTCTATTTTCTATCAAGTACGTGAATCTTGGAACTTTGCGTCTTTTAAGTACCTGAATGATAAAATTTAATCAACTTGTCGATCGCAATCAATGGGAGTTTTAATGTTTCGTTGAAAAGAAAGGAGCATGTTGTAGTTTCTGATTTTCTGCCGTGTCGAGTAATGTTGTTGCTTTTTCTATATCCGACTTTATAGCCTTGATTAAGTCATCTAGAGACTTGAAGTTTTGTTCCGGTCTCAGATATCCAACAATGCAGATCTTTAATGTGCGGCCATACAAATCACAGTCGAATTTATGCATAATGTGCGTTTCTAAACTCTTTTCCTTGTTATTGTAGAAAGGATTCCATCCCACGCTTAGTACCATTTTGTACACTTCGCTGTCATTTACTTTGGCCCACCCATAGTAAACTCCAGTTTGTAGGGATTCGGGTAGAGACTTTACCACATCCAGTGAAAAGTTTGCTATCAATAAAAATCGTACATTAATGTGAAGCATTATGTGATCACATGAGATTAAGAGCGGCCCATACCTGTTGGAATACCTAGCTCCTTGGAGCCACGACCAAATCCACGAACGATTTCACCGCTGACGTAGATAGGTAATTTGTGTATCATATTTGTTAGTTAATGTTACAAGGGAAGTACTTTGGTTTGTGGTTTGATGAAATGCGCCTTATTGAATTTCCAGATTTGGCCTTGAGTGCGTTGTCTGAAACAATTAGTCAATTAAGTATTATTATGGGAGAGTGCTATAATTACAACACCACTCACAAAACTGTTGAACTTGCCATTGCTGCTCGTATTATAAGCGAAACCGTGAGGTCGCAATCAGCTGTTAGCATGGCTGCAAGTGGTGAAATCGGAAATCGGAATCCGAACTTCTCATCGAAATATGATAAAGTTTTGTGTTTATGCGAATTTACATATACACAAATTTTCTACGATAAGAATTTTAATTTGTTGTATTGTTTTTTTAATCAAAAACTCGTATGATATTAAACCGCATTAAGAAATGGACAGCCTCTGCCGTGTCTGCATGGACGATTCCGTTACATTGGTGGACATATTTACAGAGCGGCAACAACCATCAACTGAGCAGCCGAGCCTGTGTGAAATTTTAAATGAATTCTGTGAGGTAAAACCAGATGATTTCCTACCACATCAGATTTGTTTGTCCTGTGTGCTGGCGGCACAAAACGCGTATAAATTCAAACGCACATTCGAGGAGACTGAGCGGAAGCTGTTGCTTCTGCAAAATATTAAAATATGTGAGGGAGACAATACTGCATTACCGTGCGTGCAGGCAGTCTACGATAAGGATGGGCAAGCGGTCAATTTGAGCTGTGTTAAGCTGGAGCCACTCAATGGGAATGAAGACGCTGCCCAGGAAGACGATCTCGAAGAGGATGATGAAAACGAAGAGGCAGGCGAAAACGAAGCCGGATACGGAAGACCATACAAATGTCAATTCTGCGAGAAAAGTTTTGCCCGGAATTACCTCTTGAGTGTGCACGAGATGTGAGTGACTGGCAGCTAACTAGTTGCAGACAAAGCTAATCTTCAGTTTCTTATATGCTAACCAGGCGTCACACTGGCGAAAAAACACATTTCTGTGAGATTTGTGGTAAAGGTTTCATACGAGGACACGATGTCAAGGTTCACATTCGTACCCATACTGGCGAACGTCCGTTTCAGTGTCCTCAATGCCCGAGAACCTTTATACAAAACCACGTTCTGAAGGCACATCTCCGTCATCATCCTACTTTAAATTTTCACTGTGATCAATGTATGAAAGGTTTTAGGCTGCGCTCACAACTAACCACTCACCTATCTCGGGTGCACGAAACATCGAAAAATCCGGTCAAAAAGCCTGTCACTAGGCGTATTAAGAAAGAAGAACCCAAAACTAGGGTAGGGAAAAAGAAGGGGAAAAAAGAAAGAACGATAAGTAAGGAAAATAGTATAAATGCTCTGGAACGTGAACTACGAAATGGATTAGCTCCAGTCGCTTATGAAGAGCTAGACGTCAAATGTGAATTAAACGACTTGGAGTCAAAGCCAAGTGTCCAGCTAAATTCCTTGAACATAAAATGTGAAACGAAGACGAAAAAACACAAACAAACGCAATCCAAAAAAGTACTACCTAAAAATTGTTCTCCGCTAATGAAAGGGAAATCAAAAGTTATTGACAACATTCAGTAAGTAAATTTTCAAATGTTTTAAAACGAAATTTTTGTATGTGTGTCATAATTTTTAGACGAAATGGCAATGCCAGTAAATGTTTCTGTGAGACTTGTGGTAAGGGCTTCGCGCGTAGGTGTGCATTACTAGTACACAATCGGGTTCACACAGGAGAGCGCCCATATAAATGCGAATTTTGTGGATATGCATTTACCCAAGGGCAGGCCCTGAAAAGACACGTGAAAAGAATTCATGAAAATAGTGTTCCGGATGTGCTGGTACCAACGACCAAGCGAGCGATCGTTCGAATAGCGCGTATTCACTTACCTCCAAGCGCCACGACTGTTAAGAGTGAGGACTGACCAAATGCTATTGATTAGCACCGTTCCAACTGTGTTTCATTGTTTATTCCATTTGTTTTTGAGATTCTTGTTTAAAATGTTGTTTTAAATGAATTTATTATTTGAACTGATTAGGCAATGATGTATTAAAAAAAATAATAAATGTAGATTTTATTTAAATCATCAAAAGCATCATTCATTTAAATTACAGAATTCATATCAATTGAGAAATAATTACCAGGTTTAGTCACTTTGCTTTCTTTGTATGTCCATACTATTTTAAAAACCATGTTAATAAAACAGTTTCGGCGATTATTTTTTAAATGATTCGATAACAATAACAACTTCAACAGGTGGTTGTTTCGGTTGCGGAAAATCGAAATTATTCATCACACAGGAATCGTTCTGATTTCCAGTCACGAAAATTTCCATTTATCGATATTAAAAAGTAGTGGATGCGTTGAAACATTATCCACCTCTAGCCGTGATTATCTAAACATTTTTTTATGTTAAAATGAATATTAACGTTAGAATTCTAACTAAAAGTGTGTCACAGCAATATGCATTCAAGCGAATTGGTGAGTACATACGATATTTCATTGCTAAAAGCAAGTATTAACATGCTACAATTTCAGTCACATTTTCCACTAAACCGACACAGCAGGCTGCCGTGGCCGCAGTGCCGCAACAGCAAGAAGTGACGGGACCATCAGTACGCAAACCCATTGTGCCGGCACACTATCGTTTTGTCTATCCCGAGTTTCTGCCAGATCCCAAAATTGAATGGCGCAATGCAATTCGCGAAAAACTAGAGCGGCTTGACATGCTCGATCGTCGCCGCCAAATTGAGCTACCTGAGTTTTATGTGGGATCTATTCTTGCTGTTACTAGCTCCGATCCCCATGCGGCTGGCAAGACAAGTCGCTTTGTGGGCATTTGCATACATCGTGAACGCTGCGGACTGCGCGCACGCTTCATTCTTCGTAACGTGATCGACCATCAGGGCATAGAGGTGGTTTATGAACTGTATGATCCAACCATACAGAAAGTAGAGGTTTTGCGGCTAGAGAAACGTCTCGACGATAGTCTGTTCTATTTACGTGATGCACTGCCTGAGTTTAGCACATTTGATGAAAACATGGAAGCGGAGCCTTTGGAGGAAGGAGCTCCTGTGCCTATCAACGATATTAAAGTAGTTCTGCGTCCACGACCATGGCTAGAACGATGGGAACGACAAAACCTCCTTGGCGTGGCAAACATTGAGCAATATATAAAGGACAAGCATCGGAAGTCAGCCGAAAAAGTACAGAAGCCTTGGGAAAAATTCGACTTGATGAAGCAATACCGCGCCACCATCCCAGAGGAGGAGCAAAAGGAGATCTTCGCTGAGGTTCACACCGAATTGCACACCTTGGAGCTCCAGCGCAAACGTAACAAAAGGAAACGTACCTTTGTTAAACCCAAACACCTGGCATAGATCATCCAAAGTACTGCATTTGTTATTCTACCTTGTAAACCAATAGAGCCTAAAACAAACAAAATTGAGAAGACAATTGTTAAGATGGGGAAGTTGAACTTTTATGCATATATATTAACATGGATTATGCTACAGTAGTTAGTATTAGTTAGTCATTATCGTAGGGGAGCGCCTAGAAGCTAAAAAGCAAAATAATTTACAACCCACGTTGCTAAGTCGATCAATACACGCGATATTTGTAAAAATTTACAAACGAAATGGTTGCGTTCCAGCCAATGATTGTGACTACAATATAAAGGAGAAAGATAATGGGCAATGCGATGAGTATGAGGCGCGTATTCTTTAAATGTGGAATACCTGAAAGAGTAAGAATATGATTAGTTGAGATATATCTGCTGCAATATATACTTACAGTTGTAGCCCAGGAAAGTGATGTAAACGTAGTAGCTCATACCCATTAGCCAAAATGAGTTGCCCAGGAATCGTGATATGAACCATGTCTGACTGATCAGCCAATTGTAGAAGAACAACTGAATGAAGTGCAACAGCATTAGGGGTGGAAAGAAGGCATTTAGATGGACATCGAACGCGTATCCCCATTCAATGTCTGGCTCCAGATTATTGGTGCGCAAGAAGCGATTTGTAACCAACCAGAAGAATGACGCAATTATGATGCCAACAAATATGCAATCAACGAAAACCACGTAGAATATAAAAGAGATACTTTGCCAAATGGACAGGCCAAGTACATATGCAAAGCCCAAGGAGGTTACTGAAATCCAAATAGAGATATTCTATTAAGCTTTCAGATTTATGTACGTGGTTCCTTTTTCAAACAGCTTACCACAGAGACAAATAACCAACAGCACCAGAAATGCAGGATCATCGCGGGCGAATTGAGATTTGGTTTGCTTCCTGTAGTTGAAGTTTCTATAGACCTTTTGAGGCGCTATAAACAAGTATATCATCTGCCAAAATGCAAATTCAAAGTCCATTTGATTGAATTTGAGCAAACGCCGCAGATATTTGTAGCTTTTTGATGTCGCCGAGAGGCAATCTTTGCGATATCCAACTGGCGGGGGCAGCGGCGAATGTAGCCGGGATGCACTCGAATAGCCAGACACCACGGATGGCGTTGGAGATGTTGTGTACTTAACGTTACTATATTGGCTCATTTTTCGTGTTTTTTAAAACTAAATATGTAAACGTAGTCTTGCATTTTTGTCTGCAAGAACAGCTGAGTGGTCGCCTAGAGATGAAAAGTAAATTTATCGAATCGAGATAATATCGAACTTTCTGATAGTTTATAATATCGATAGTATGAATGATGCATTTATTAGCACAAATAGTGTGACCGAAGCTATTAAAATAAACCGCCAAAATATATTTAATTTTAAAATTAAATGGTCTAAATTTTTGCCACAAATTTAGTTTTGATATTTTAGCTGCTAAGTCTTTAAGCTTAGATAAATTAATAACTAATATAATTTTTTAAATTACAATAATTAATTAAGTAATTTTGTAAGCAACAAATAATTTTTGGATCATTATGGACTTTATGGTCATGTAAATATGAATTATGTCATTTGATACCAACAGGTATAGGAACTTTTTTGACCAGCTAGATTTCTATTGATTACAAATTTATTCCATTGATTTTATTCTGCAAAAGCTGTATATTTCAATCTAGTAAAATTAAAGTACATATTATTATAGTAAAGATTCTTATTAATTTGCTAAAATAACGACTATGAAAATAGTTTCTATAAATAATGCCTATAGTTAAAATGTGCACAACGCCAAGAAAGAACATACAGCAGAAACTCCTCCTGGAAACACGCGCTAAACTCCCACAATTTCTGCGATAGTTCAATAGAAATATAAAGTTTCAGCTGCCTCAATTAAGGTATCATTGAAGGCATTTTTCAACGCTATGCGACATCAAGGGGTCGTCTAACTGCCAACGGTCAACCGATCGGCCAGCCGGCTACGGGCAATTTATGGCAGAGAGTCTCAGCAATTGCAGAAGAAAAATAAAATCAAGAAAGAAAAAAAAAAAAAAACAATAAGCAATCTTTATCACATTTATTGCAATGCCCTTTGGCATTGACAACAGGCCAGGATCACAACGCAAGCATAAGACAAAGGCAAGCGGGTGCCAAGGGAAAAAGAAGACAGAGAATCCGAAAAGGTCAAACAATGACCGGCGCATGCACAAAAGGAGCAGCATGCGCGCGCGCGCTTCACATGGACACATTTTGAGGTCGTCTTAGAGGTCAACTTTGGACTTACTTACGCATGTTGCAGACACAAGAGTTCGATACTCAAACTCGAACTCCATTCAACTCCCCGCTGCTGCTGCTTGCATTGAGTTTTCACTCGAAACAGGGGTTGAGATTTTCGATGTGGGCATTGATTCGCTCAGTTAACTCTGCATCTCTCTCTCAATTCATCTCTCACTCTCTCTCTCTCTCTCTCTCTTCAATTTGAGTTCAGTTCCTCAGATTTCCACTTGGGCGATCTATCTATGTCCATGCAGCACAGGACATTTCCGGATTGCATTCAATTGTCATATCGCAACAATTGCGCTTTTTATTCCAAACGTTTGTTTTTTCTTTTCAGATTGTTTGTCACCTTTTCTTTGGGCAATGGTTATTGGTTTTTTAGATCATGTTACGTTTTTCTGTTTGATCGGTAAATACAGCGATCGATGTCAAGACAAGACAAATGGGCAAATTTGCCAGGCATTGAACGCTGCTCCCTTAATACGACGGCAGCCGTCTCGTCTTGGCGCCCATAAAAATTAAACGAAAATTAAGCGTAAACACGAGAATTCTGTCACATAAATCCCCCCGGGCAGATCACAGCTTCGCTCTGCACCTTGCCTCCAACTATTTTTAGTCCTTGTCGTAGACCTGGGAGCATGAGTTGCTGCAGCTGTTTACTCGTTCGCTTCCTCGCTCACACACACACACACACACACACACACATTCATACACTCAAGCATCTGCTGACTGCAGTTGAGTTATGCGCCGCTGAGGCCGCTACTTGATTAACACATGTCCTGCCGGCCATGCGGGCGTATCCCTGACACGCAATTTTTCAAGCGTCACAAGGGGCAGAGCTGCTGCCGCAGTAGTCGCAGGCAAAGTCGCAGTAGTCGAAGCTATATGTTAATGTTTAGTTTGTTGATGCTCTTAACTCATTCATTATGAATTGGAGGTGTTAAGTGTGCCACATGTGTGTGGCAGCCGTAGCACCAGTTGATTCCATGCACAGACTGAAGCAGAGCTAAAGCTTTGCTTTTGGATTCTTTATTGAATTCCATATATACTAAGTGAATAAATGTTTGACTGATTTGTTGAATATGTCGGGATTTTATTAGATTGCTAACGCATTTCTTAGGATAAATATAAATGGAAGTATCATTAGTGGTATAATCATTAAAAACGTTTGAAATTAAAATTTAAGCTTGTTAAAAATCCATGAATAATGAAATTCATATACATATATTAAATTTTTATTATACTTTTATGAGTAGAATTTGTCTTATATTATTATTAATAAAATATTGTACTTTTATGAAAAATACTTTTGTATTTCTTTAGACATATTGTTTGTATGTATTGAGTAAGAAAATATGAATATAAATTATTCGTCTATAAGCATAAATTTCCTGGATATTGAAATTGCTAAATTATAAATATAATATTATCTACAATTTAGCCTGAATGAATAAATTGAATACATATGTTTCACATACTTATGGAGACAATTTTCTATGAGACTTCTTCAGTTGTCTTTATCTATCAGTTGAATAAATTAAAATAAATAAAAGGGAATTCATTCTACACATACTACATTTTCTTAACATTATGAACAATCACGCTGCATATTTTTCCGAAACTATCAACCGCAAATTTGTTATATACTACACCCTACGTAGTGTTCATGCTCTATTGAGAATGCCACAAGATTATGATCATGAATATGAAAAATCGTCAAAATACAATAAATTGACGCGAGTATAAAGAAAGTATTCAATCATGAGACGCAGGAGTAATACACAAATCCTAAAGGAAATCAAACAATGACGCCACGAGCTCGAGGGAGGATAGGAGCCGAGGTTGAGACCAAGACTCGGGGTGAGGCAATGTTGCGCGTGCGCAGCGCACGCTCCCATTAAATGTTTACGCTATTACGCTCGCCAAGGAGCTGGCAGCCAGGCAAGGAATTTAAAGGACCCCGACTCCGACCCCGACCCTCACACCGACCCTCGCTCCGGAAACACACAAATCTTGCGCGCCAACGTCGTGACCCTTGATGGCATTTGGCTGCTGCTGCTGCTGCCCTTAGCACACGCTCAAGATCTATAGCCCTGACCCTGGTCTCAATGGCGACCCCGAGGTGAAGTTCAAATATGCATTCACAGTTTCTTGCCTCACAAATGATTTTCTTATGCCTGCTCCTTTGGGGATTTGTTTTTGTTTCTGCAGAAGTGACATTTAAATGAGCGCGGGGTTAAGTCGAATCCTGGTTCGCCGCCTGCGATCCCATCTGACATCTGTCCAAACTGGAGTTATGAAGTTATGCACTAATTTCTGGTACTTTTTAGTAATTTTTCAGCCATGAAAAACTCCTGCTCCATGTTCTAAGGAATGTGTTAAAAATTGTCCCTCTATGTGCCAGGACATCTGTGTGTGGGTGTTCGATAGTTGAGAGTAGAAACTTCCTTATATTTCAAATGTTTCCTATGTCAATAATCTAATATGCTGTTGATATAAGCAAATATAGTAAATGTAAGCTAGCAACTTTTTATGTATTTTCATTAAATAACTAAGAAAGTACTATTACCAGAATTCCCATTTTCTTTAGGTTTAGATCAATATATGAGCAAGTTTAAGGAATATATTCTCCTATTAGCACAATAGATAGTCAATCAAAAATTCGAATTCAGTTGACGTCCTGTTGCATATTTGATGCCAGCCAATATTGCATAGTCATGTAGCAAACAGGAACATCTTTCACAAAATGGTAGACTTTCCTGGTTGTCTGCTAGAATTTTACGGCAATTGCACGCTCATAAAAAATAAAGATTATTGATACATCTGAAGATATCGTCCTATCGTGAGCGGATTCCGATTTCATGGCCATCGGCTTGCATTTTGTTGGAATGAATGAGACTATGTGAGGATCGGTCCAATTAGCACAGGACAATCGAAGGCTAGAAGAAGATAAAAAACTTCACTTCAGCTAATCCGGTCAGTGAGTGATTGGCGTGCTTCGGCTCAGCCAGGATCTGCTTGGAGATTTCAATCGCCAAGCGTTGCTTGAATGGAACTCGAATTCCGATCGCCAACAATATGAAAATGTCACGCTTATCGGTGCAAAACAACGACAACGCTAGAGACGTAGATCTAGCCGAAGACCAGGCAGGCGACGGTGAATGAGGTCGGCAGTTGCCTTTGGCTAGTGTTGTGGTTGCACTCAAAAGGAAGTCGAGACCGATGGCTACACCCAGGGCCCAGTTTGAGTTTCATTTTCAGCCAGTTGCTGCCTTGGTTGCTTTTGCTTTTGTTTGTGTTTTTGTAGCCGCTGCACGCTGCCTTCTGCCCTCTGCCTTCTGCCTGCTGTCTGTCATTTGAGGGAACTCCAACGCCGACGCACCGGGCAGCGAGCACATGAAACCGGATGAAACATGAAAATAATAACATCATTCGTTCGTATCCTGTGCCAGGATATTGGCGCGCTGTCCCATTGAAATCGTATTTTCATGACAACAACGAACAGATTTGCGCCGAAATGAGATGCAGGCGTTGCTGCTGCTGCTGCTGCTGCGGCTGCGGCTGCTTATGCCCCGTGGTTCCTATTCTCCTACTCCTGCTCCTACTCGTGCTCGATCTTCTCCCAGCTCTGGCCGCGTGCCCGTCCATTTAGCATCGTCATTGTGCTGGCGAGCAGTATTTGAATGACATTTGAATTTGTGCATAGACCTGAACAACTATTCAAACTCCATTGTTGGCCGCTGCATGGCCGGCAATTTGTTGCAGGACCGATTGAGGATCTATTCGATCAGCATTTTATGCGATGAGTTCATTATGCCGTCCGAGCTGCAGCAGATGATGCTGCAGCAGCCGCATGCCAACGCCTAACGAACAATTATTTGAATATCCATTATTCTCTTTAGATTAGAGAAGACGAGGTCCTGGCGCAAATCAGATGAATTAAATTTTAATAGAAATAAGAAAACTCTGTAGAAATATGTACATGGTTATTAATGAAGTACTCTTTATTAATGAACTACTCTTTACAAGTCAAGTTTTCTTTTAAGAAATACTCAAGAATTTAATTATTTATTATAAATATTACATATATTAAATATAAATATTAATATTAAATATTAAATATTTGAAATGTACAGGTTATAAAACTTGAGATTAGGAGGAGAGCAAATTCATGATATTTTTGCATTATTCAGTTTTTTTATCAAATATTTTCCGGCATAGACTTTCTGGCTTAGCTGACAAATAATAGAATGCACTTATATCTTATATTTTATATTTCGCAAGTAATTTAAGTTACCCTGTACCGAAAGAATATAATATTTACTACGAAAATGGGCTGGCGTATGGAATTCCAAGTCTTTACTTCTTTCAGATAGACTCATTTCGTATCTACCTCACTCTCTCTATCTCCATCTTTTTTCACTCCTTCTCTCTCTCTCTCTCTCTCTCTATTCCCCTATATACTGTATATTGCATACAATTGTGCAAAAAATAACTACATTCCCTTTATTCAATTCCAATGAATGAAGTCGAAAACTAATTTTTCAACATTTGATTTTCATAAAAAATGTCGGCCACGCCTATCCCGGGCACCCTTAACATAACATTATGCCCCCACTTGAAAAGTTAATTACATAATACACTCCAATTACCATGTCAATTTTTTTAACCCCCAACTACATGGTTTTTTCCATAAATAAATAGGGAACAAAAAACACCCTAAAAAAGTGCGCGATAAGTGGCGCTAAAAATCATATTAGGGGTGTTTACGAGACTCCTCGATTACAACATAATTTGAAAAAAACGGAAACATGGCAGGCGGCAAGGGGGAAGCAACAGGCAGTGAACAAAGGAGCAAAAAACGGAAGTTGTTTTTTTTTTATGAAGTGCCTTTTTATTGGTGGTTAATTTGTGAGTGCACTCGATATGATGAGGGTAACTCGATGAGGATGATGATGCAACAAGTCAGGGGCAGGGTCTGGAGGTGATCACAAAAAGAAAAGACTAAGCAAGGGTTCCTCGGCGGCACGGGCTATTTATAAAGACGTGCGACAGTCGAAGGGTTTTCTCTGAGAGCGCATTCCTTTGATTGCCCAACGTGTTGAAAGGGTAGACTCAGCGGCTGTTGTTGTATCTGTTGCATTTGTGTTATTGCTGTTGTTGTTGTTATTGTTGGGCACACTTCGAGCACTTTTCAAGTTCAATGCCGGGGATCTTGCGGTGCCACGCTGCCATAGATGCGCCATGTAATCCCCGAGCGTTGATTGGCCCACCATTAAATCTACTTACGTGCTGTTAAACAATACGAGGGGCTGCCTAAAAATAAAAACAAATAATTCAAACTCTTTTCGGGCACTCCGCCGAGCTCATATTATTTTCTTGTTTTTATTGGGTGCCGTTAATTTTGGATTTTTCTACCCTTGCTTTGTGTGTAAGTAAGTAGTGGATAGGGCGGGATGAAAGTGGAAATTACGTATGTCCGCGTGTGTTTGACATTTTTAAAAATATAAAAGTGTTATAATGCGTGAATGACAAAAAGGGGGGCAAGCGATATATGTTTGAGGGTTGGAACTATGTAGAAGCAAAATGGCGGCAAAGTAGGCATAGTTGTGTAAGTAAGTCCAGTTACAGATCGTGACGATTCCCAGAGTCATGAGTATGAGTAACGGGAGCTACTTACTATTATATGGACAACATTTCGAGTAGTTGAATTTCTAAGTAGACTCGACTTGATATGCCAAGCTTTCCGAATATTTCAGTATGAAAGTAGGGGAAGAAAGTTGAGCTGCCCTACAATAACAGAACGCGTAAATTCAAAGGAGTTCAATCATTTGAATTAAAGAAGCCAGACTCATGTTTTTCTTTTTCAAGTATAATATAAATAATAATTTTAATGTAAATATTATTAGAAGAATATATTGCTTGGATATCAATTAAATATATATATTGTATTTTCTCATTTGCTGAGGGCAGGAAAAAAAACTTCATTTCAAAGACCTTAGACCTTAGGCTTTACTTATTCTAAACACAGAAAATCTGAAAACAACAAATTATAGCGAAAACTATATTTTCTATTTAAGTAAGAGCTGTTTCAAATTAAAGTAATATTATTAAAATTTTTATATATCTAAAAAAAATTATTTTGGCTTTCAAGTCTATGGTCAATATTAAAGATATTAATCTGAGAAGAAATATATACATATGACCCTTTTAATCTAATACCTAACATCAAGTATGTACTAGGCTACGGATACGAATAATTCGATGTATTCGATTATATTCTTGCATGGCAAATAAGGTGAAGAACTACGCAATTTTTGCAACTAATTAATCTCGACTTATGACGATTGCAAGCTGGATAAATGAAAGCAGATGTTTCTGTTGACAGCAACCACCAAAATGGCTAGTGATTGAGCCCAAAAAAGGGTTAAAGTGTAGAAAAATAACACCTCATTCGGAGGGTACAAGAACGGCTTAGAATATTGGCATGAAAGGCAACCAAAATGAGTTCGTTGCGCTGCGCTGATTTGGCAAAAATCAATGACATTTGCAAATGTGACAAGCTGAGATCTAGCCACAATTCAATTGAATTAAGGAGCAGCTGGGAATTGTGTCTGGACGCAGACAATTGAGTGAATGTGGGCAAAATATGTGCAGCATAATGGATGCACTTCACGTAGAACAAATAGAAGCAGGCGAGACAGCTCTGATGGATGCGGTTGCAGGCGTAGGCGACACCTGGCTGCTGAGCGAAAGGCTTGCGATTCGCTTGGCCTGGAATCGGGATGGGGCAGTGGACAATTGCAACGTGCCAGGCAGTTCGGCTCTAGAGTAACCCGAAACCCATATCCGCCCATCAAATGTTTAATGTCTTGATATGTGAGCAGCAATGACAACTTGCCGAGATACCGAAGACGGTGTCGTTTAACACCTGTAAGTTGTTGCTCCAGCCTGATAATGATACCTGGCCAGGGCATGTCTAATTGCTCACATTACAGAGCTCCAGCTGACATTTGCACTTCTCGCTGCACAAAGACCAATAAGTCGATCTCCAGGCCGGGCCAAAGTCTATCTGTACCAGATACCAGATCTATTCACATCGTTGTCCAAAAGGAAAAGTATCTGTTACTGAAAGATACAAAAAACAACTACCTGTTTTTTATTCACATGACAAAAAAAAAAATGAGAAGAAAAAAAAAAAAACAACAGAGGCTAAAACTGGCAAAAAAATATCGATTTATTCGGTATTGTGAAAAGGTTTCCATGGATGTTGCAACCCTCCCCGAGTAGGGGATGTTTGCTCTACCCACCCTATTTGCAGCATTTGCAGTTTTTCTGCACATTTCAAACCATTTTTTTGTGTTTATTTTTTTTCTATTTTTACTTATGTTCTTTTTTTCCTATATTTTTATTGGTCGTAATCGCGTTTTTTATGTGCGAAGCGTTAAATTGTTCGCTTCTGATTGTGTAATAGGCGTTTTTTGACTTTTCGGCTTGTGGTGCAAACATTTTGATTGGTTGTGCGGGATCTGTCGAGGGGATGTGATATACACTGAAAAAACTCGGATATATATGGGCTAGTTTAGGGATGTCAAGATATAATAGGTATTTGAATGTAATTATTATTCTAATAGTATGGGGGTATACATTCTATTTAAGATCTAAAGCTTAAGTAATGGGGCTTAAGTAACGGGCTTCTCAATTCGCTGGGTATGTCTTATTTTCGAGTCGTCCAGCCTGAATGGTATCCCAGGCATCTACGATTACTCTGTTGACTCACCGACATCTGCGTCGCCGGTCTAGCGTAAATATAGTATCTAAGTAAAGGCTGCAAAAAATAAAGAGGAAAACATTCTATTGTGTGTGTGTGTGTGTGTGTGTGTGTGTGTAGAGAATACAAGAAAATCGAACTCAATCGAGTAACCCACACAATTTTTATTGTTTGTGCGCGGCAAATGTAGCAAACTGTCCAAACGAAGGCCGCCAACGGCTGTCCAGTCCACGGCATTGTCTGTCCAGTGCAAATAGTTGAGGACAACGCCAGAGCTACAGCGGACTACTAAGTAGGACGCGTGTGCAACCCCCACAGACACACACACACACACACACACGCATACAGAGACAGACTGAGGCAAAGGGCATCAGGCACACGCTGCTGTCGTTTATTTCGACTTCCTTTTTCTCTATAACGGATGCTGGACATTATCGATGGCACAGCCAGTCCAAAACAACAACAACAAAGAGATTTCTTTTTTTTTGTTCCATGCTGCATGCATACGAATATATGTATATGTATATATGCCTGTTTATGTGTATATGTATAAATGGCTATGTATATTTTTAACCATTGTTATTTTTCGTTAACTAAAGTGCCATCAGGGGCAGATGTTTTTTCTATCTTCGAAAATGTTCATCGTGTAGGCGATTCTAGTTTTTCCATCCCTCCCACTCCAAATATACATACGTCTATATGTATGTAGCACTCTGATTCCGATTTACATGTGAAGTGTGGACTGTGTGGAACTATAAGCATTTTTTTTTTAATGCTGAGTGGATTTGGTGTTTCATGTTTTTTGTTTTTGGCAACCTCATTGGGTTAGTGGGTATCTACGGGTGTTGCCACCTTTCAGCATCATTCACATATACATAGACACACACACACACACACATGTTAGTCAGCACCCGGCCGGCGTTTCGATTCAGTTTTGCATATTTATCACAGAATGTGTTGCAATTAGTTTTGGTTTTTGCACTTCAATTGAATTCGAATTTCAATAGCGCTCTCATGGAGGTAGAGTAATTAGTTCCCCAATCTCAATAATGGAATGCACAAAGAGGCCCCTACATAGAATGCAAGTTTTAAATTATTGCCAGTAAAAGTAAATTTAACTAATTTTTCAATTTCAGTTTCTTTTCATTTCGAAGTATTTGATGAACCAAAGTTATTTTGGCAGGCACTTTTAAAAGACGATCATAGCTAGGTCTATATATGTGCTATACCTTTTAAAAATGCACAATCTTTCTCTGATCCATTTTTAAATCCTTTGTCTAACAAAAACTTGGTTAGCCGAGTGCGATTATTGTAAAATATATTAAAAATCAGCTGTAAAAAATCATATATTCCCGATGATCTTACGCGGTGACACGCCCCGTTCTATACCAAGTTGTAATGCCTTTCGTTTTA
Source organism: Drosophila navojoa (assembly GCF_054131105.1). Taxonomy (NCBI): domain Eukaryota; kingdom Metazoa; phylum Arthropoda; class Insecta; order Diptera; family Drosophilidae; genus Drosophila; species Drosophila navojoa. The sequence continues at coordinate 24,210,460 of NC_142890.1, read as the reverse complement.
TAGCGTTTATCCGCGACAGACATAAGTTAGCTCATGCCAAAACACTCACCTGGCTGAAGTGTTGGCATCTTGAGGCCTGCTTGTTAACGGGGCCCATTTAAAAATTCGTTCCATCTACCAACACATGGGCTCGATGATGAACGGACCTTGGTCAGCTGTTGGACTGGTTGAAGAAGCGAAAGTGGTTCTCGGACCGTGCGCAATTCCAGTGAAAATTGTTTACAGAAATAAATTATCGGCTATTCAGCAAATCCTTCGGCTGCGTTTGAGTGAGTGTGTGTGTGAGTTAGGATTGGTTTGCATGAATAGCGAGGGATATTGTTAGGTGCCGATAGACGGCAGCACATGACGTCATGCTCAATGGATCAGAGCCAAGCCATAATTGGCTACAGATGCTGGTCGAAGGCAATTTTCTAATAATAACGTGTAGACCTTAACAATTCCGTTCCATCTCGTCTCGTCTCGTCTCGTGCTGAATATGGGCGCCGTCTCTGCGAAATGGCAGTCAGCAGCCACATAGCTCATCGGATCAGGCGGCAACGGCTGTTTGATAAGGGCTCGTGGTCTGCGACCTGGCGGGGTGTACGGCCAGCCATGGTCCATGGTCAAGAGCAGTTATAAATGGTGAGTGTATCGCTGGCATTTAACGGCACCCTTGCGTGTGTTAATCAACTGAACACCCACACAACGTGCACATCGAACCCACGCCCCCATCCCTTTGTCCCTGCCCACTATCCAGCTAGCATTACTTGGCATTACGCCCCCTCCTAACTGCGCATGCAGCGCCGGCTAGTTTTGCCATAGTGAAAAACCTTGTAACACTTTTCGACTCAACTTCCAGCTCCGTCGAATTATTTCGGAATTGTTAGTTGGCTTATTTTTAGCTGTTGAGCATCTGACGCGTCTAAAAATGGCTACCCACACCCTAGACCAAATCCAGCCCAACCCTACACAACCCCAACCACAATCCAGACTCAATATATTCAATATGGCGTGCGCTCTGTGGATTTTTTTTGTGCACTTTATTGTAGTTGTCGTCGCTGTTGTTGTTGTTGTTGTTGTTGGTGTTGTTGTTGCTGCTGTTGTTGTTGTTAGTAGTTCCGGGGGTGGTTCTGACTGTAAATACCTATTTTATGTTCAGCCCTGTGGGAGATTTTTTTCGTGGCATTAATAATACTTTCATGTTTACCATTGTGTGCTGGCTGCGGTTCTTATGTAGATTGTAGGATAAGCCAGACGATATATCGTATATATAAATATACATTTATATATATATATGTTTATATGCTTGAAGGGTCACAACAAAATGGAGGCATTTTATATAAAGTTCGAAGTTGGGCCAAGTGTATTAAAGAAGAGACTGTCTCTTTAAATTATTTAAAAAAAAACTTTTTGTTTAGTTCTCTAAAACTTAAAAAAAAAATATTTTTTTTGTATTATCATAACTTATTTTAACTCTATGAGAGAAATATTCGATTTCATTAGTATATGCATATCTGAAAAGAATTCATATATATACATATATATATTTTTTATATATATATTTCTTAATATTTTTATTATTATTATTTACACTTCAATCAAATCCTTAATGGTATAATGAGAATGAAATCAAATTTAATTTATTTTTATTTATAGAAATTTGATAGAAATGTTCATCAAATTCACGGAAATGGAACTCGTCATCCATTTATGTATATGGACTAATAGCCAGAGAGGGACAAAACTATATCAACACATCTGATTAGGGATCTTTATATTATATGGTCTTGACTACACAATCTTTCAAATGGAATACAAACCCTACTCCTATTACTAGACGATTTCATTTATAATAAATTAAAGACCACTTCTAGATATGATACTACAACGATGGATTTCACATATAAGCACTTTATATTGAACACCTTATCGATGCTTTTACATTATGAGAAAATTACTTTAGCCTAAAAGACATATTTGATTTACAAAACCTTTGGCTACAAAAAATGCACACAAATTTTGTAGCTAAAGGTGCAAAATGAGCAACAGCTGCTAGAGGAGAAGAGGGAATTGCAGCAAATACAATAGAAACCGGAAAAATGGCGCATGCGCAACATCTCAAACCGAAAATTACACCTTTTAAATGGTCAGTCAGTCAGTCAACGACTATTCGAGACTGTGGGGTATCCTCAGTGACCCCGGCTAGTTTCACTTAAAAGAGATTCGTCTTTCTATTATGTTCCGAGTTTTTTGTCTGCGAGCCGAACAATGGCCAGAGGGATGGGAACAATACCACAAGCCGAGATAAGAGCTGGCAAACAAGACTAGGGATCGGCCGAGCATCGTTAGGCAGCAGTTTGAGGTTAAGATTCTGTGCGGCAGATAAACATCTTAGAGCTGCGCTTGCGCTTGCCACAAGCCAAAATAAAAAGCCGACTGTTCAGTGGGTTATTAGCAAATTACGTGCGCTCAAATGGACAAGAATCTGGATATGTTCGACTAAAGGGATATGCAAAATCTTATTTCAGATTAGATCTTTGGGTTGTTGACTAAATATCAGCTGGACCACCATCAACTATGTACATGAAATTGCTGACAATATTTTCTAAACTCTATTCTAGGCGGGGTCCCATTCAGAATTTAATTTCTATCGACTCATAAATATCAATTATTGCATTGTGGGTGCACAGTTTTAATGAGGGAAAAACGGAAAATTAAAAATATTGAAAACTATCTAATGAACAAATATTCGAGCTATGTCGTTTCTAGCCCACACTCAAATCGCTTGCAGCCAATCAGAGGCCAGCTGGAAGAACTATTTATAAAACGCCCAAAAATGCGCCAAGGGATCAAGGGAAAGGAAAGGAAAACCAATTTCAACTCAAGAGCACGCGCCATTTGTAGGCAAAGCGTGTGCGACGCATGCGCAGCTCTGAGTGAACTCCCCAAGCGATCCTCGCGATCGTCGCCAGATCCCTTGAAAGGCGTTGCCCAAGAGCGTGTGCTGCTCATGAGTGTTTCATTATTATTATATAATTTCCCCCCTCTCAGCTCATATGCCATGCGAATTGTGCGTTTTCACGCAAAATGCCAGACAATGATCGATCAAGGGAAGTTCTTAAGCCCCAGACGAGATCCTCACAGCTATTTCTCTCGCCAGGCCAATTTGCTCGGGTCACCCGCACAGTTTTTTCACTTAATAGCTCGAGCATTTAGCCCATGATCGAGCAGTTTCTCAATTAACCGTTACACCACATTCTGTGGCTCTTGTGTAGGCGAAAATTTCCATAAATCATCTTCCGGAAAAGGCCGCTGATATCTGGCATCGATCATGAAACGTATATATGAATTTCTTTATATCGCATATTATTCTTTATTATATATATTACATAAAAACGTTTGGGAAACTCTATTTATTTATATTTTACTATACAGGTGTTTCTTCACACTGGGATTGTATATTACAAAGTCACTCAAATATTGTGACCTTGATTTACATTTACAGCTAGAAAATAATTAAACTTGAATTTTGATCCATTTGCTCAGATTGCGCATAATATTTTGTAAATATTTACTTATACAATACACTTAATATATCTATGTTTATTCAATTTAAAAATCGTGGGCATTTACACATTTTTGTCGAAAATGTCGAATTGTAAAATCTCTAGATTTGTACTTCTTTTTGATCGATATCAAAAATATTGTCATTATGCCGAATGAGTTGGACTTAAAATAATAAAGAATGGAAGAAAAACATAAAAACTTTAAATTATTCTTGAAAAAATGTTTGTTTATTGTGGCTTGACTTAAGATTGAAATTAGGCTAACAAAATACTGCAATATCAATGAAAAGAGAGCACTCGCTTATTTTTCTTCTTTTTTTTTTAAGACTAAACATTTATTTTGTAATGAAAATATAATAGTTATACACTAATCGCTGCTGTGTAACTGTGACTTTGGACTGATTGCTTACGAATTAAGTTAAGTTAATGTCGACTTAAACTAGGAATTTTTAAACCTTTTTCACGGTTTTTGTTCGGTTTGTGACGTTAGTTTTAGAGTGGGTTTGCTTTCGTTCGCTGGAAACTGAAAACTGAAAGGATACAGAGAGTAGAGAGAGGCTAGCAGAGAGTGGGGATAGTTACTACATAGTTGCATTAGATCTACTGTTAGAGCTAGACACGAATCTATGGGGCTCTGGGCTTAGGTCTAGAGTTAGTTGATAGCGTTTTGGCGCATTTTTGGCTTATGTACAATTCTCGACAACAAAATGAAAACTAAAATTACGAATATATACAATTTTGGACAACGAAATATGTTAATAATAATAAAAATATCTAATAACAATATTGTGGGCCGCCGGCGCTGGGAGGCTCTTAGGAGTGCGCATTGCGGGCCATGTGCACGAAGAGGCCGACGGGTCCGTCGCACTTCTCGCCGCACATGTTGCACTTGAAGACGTCGTCGCAGCTGTGATACCCCATGTGGATTGTGTAGAGCACAGCGTCCTTGAAGTAAATATCACAATACTTGCACTCGTATATGGCCGGAGCGCTGCTGCCCGTGGACGTGGCTGTGGAGGAGCTCGATACGGTGGCGGAGGTGGCAACGGCGGCAGCTGGAGCGGCATTGCTGCTGCTGCTGGCATTCGAGCTGTTGCCGGAGCTGGAGGCCGTGGAGCTGGCGCTCGTGTTGGCCTGCGGCACACGGCCCGTTTCCATGGACTCATCCGCGGAGCTGGCACCAGAGCAGGGATCATCCGCCAGCTGCTTGTTGGCGCTGCTGCCGGCAATGGGCGACGAGGCCGTGGGCAGAACACTGGGCGGCAGTTTCAGTTGCTGTTCCGGCGATGACATCGCGGCCGACTTCAGCTGCAGCAGCGTGTCCAGCTTGAGGACACGACCCTTGCGGCGGGAGGTGCTGCTGCTGCTGATCAGCGGTGTGTCATCGTCCTTCAGCTTCAGATTAATGGCCATGTGGTTGCTGTGGGGCTGAGGCTCCTCCTTGACCGGAGTGCCCTGTGAGAGATCCATGGCAGAGTCCACGGACTTGCGCTCGAAATCATCGTCATGCTCATCCTCCTCATTGTCGCTGTGCGTTGGCAATTGCTGTTGCTGCTGCTGCTGCTGTTGCTGTTGGTGCTGTTGCTGTTGTTGCTGCTGCAGCTGATCACGCATGCGCGGCGACAACTGTGCCAGAACTGCTGCCTGCTGCTGGGCAGCGAGCATCTGCAGATTGAGATTCCAGTAGGGGAAGAAGGCCATGTTGCGGTTCTGCTGAAGCAGGCTGGCCAATGGCGGCAGCAGCGCGCTGGACAGGCTGGGCGCCTGCTCAACGCTGGCCACGCTCTTGGCCGGCGACGGTGGGGAGACGGGCGCCACAGCTGCTGGTGCGGATGTTGCGGCTGCTGCTGCTGCTGCCGATGGGATGGGAAATCCTTGGAGCGCTGCGGATAGCTGAGATGTTGCGCTTGGTGGCAGCACAGGCTGTTGCGGCTGCTGCTGCTGCTGCTGCTGCTGTGGTTGGGGCTGCAACTGTTGCTGCTGGTGCTGCTGTTGCTGTTGCTGGGAGGCAGCTGATGCGGCATTGCTCCGCTTGCTGGAACCGCCACAGCTGGAGCTGCTGCCCGAGAAGGACTTGCTCTTGGGTCCGCGCCGTGTGCCATAGACATCGATGACCAGCGAGGGATTGGGCGTGCCATCCTCGTCCAGCACCATGCCGGGCTTGTGGCCATACTTGCGCAGATGCAGCTTGAAGCTGTGACAGTATTTGGTGGCATAGTCGCAGTCGGCACAGCGATACTGATAGACTGAGCTGTGCGACTTCCGGTGGGAGTTCAGCATGGACTTGTTGACGCAGGTGTAGCTGCACTTGTCGCACTGGAACGGCTTTTGGTTCTTGTGCTTGCGAATGTGGTACTCCAGATGATGCTTGAACTCCGTCACAAAGGGGCACTTGGCGCACTGCAGTATCTTGTCGGGCTTCATGTGGGTGCGCGTGTGCGCCCAGAAGTCCACCTTGGTGATGGCCACGACGCCGCACGTCTTGCACTTGTAGTTCTTCATCTTGCCGTGCGAGTTGTAGATGGGCATGCGTATGTTGCTGTCGTCGTCCTCGGACTCGGCCATGTACTTCATGTCCTCGCTCGAGTTCGACATCAGATCGTGCTCCTTCTCGGGCTCCACGCTCGATTGCTGCGACTTGGCCGGCGACTTGGGCGGCGTCACGTCCATTGGCGGCGTCAGCGCCTGCAGCTTGTCGCCGGTCTGTAGGGTCGTTCCCACCGCCGTGGGCAGGGCTGTGGGCGTGGGCTGTGGACTGGGCCGCATGCTGCTGGCATAGTAGTGCTGCATGGGATTGGGCAGACCCGGCGGCGTCAGCGGATTGAAGCCGCCCAGTGTGAGATGGTGATGCTGCTGCTGCTGATGCTGCGCCGCCTGAAAGTGTTGCTGGTATTGCTGCTGCTGCAACAATTGCTGCTGGAGTGTGCTATCGAAATGCTGTAGGCTGTTCTGATCATTGTTGCTCGGCGACGGCGTCATGGCAGCCGCACACATCGTATCCATTGGCTGTTGATGCTGCTGCTGCTGGTGCTGGTGCTGTTGCTGTTGCTTGAGGTACTGTTCCAGCTGAGTGCCAGGCGCATTGGGTGAGGGCAACGGCGATTGCCTTGGGCTGCTCGCTCCGCTGTTGCTGTTGTTGCCATTGTCGTGATGGTGACTGTGGTGATGCGACATCGGCTCCTGCTTGATGTTGGCGGCAAACATGCTGCTGTACCAGGCATTGTGCTGCTCGTAGTTGGGCGCCGCGGTGCTCGTCTCCCAGTTAGGCATGTTGCTGGTCACGGCTGCAAATGAAGGAACAAAGAGCACACGGTTAAGATTGTAATTTGAATGTCTGGCCAGTGCGCCTGCGTCGAGTTTTTTATGCTTTTTGTCTCGATTCCTTTTTTCTTGTTTTTTGCTTTTGTTTGCCTTTTTTCCAAGTGTTTTTATTTTTGCCACCCCTAAGCCGAGAGTGCCACCCTGCTGCCAGGAGAGAGCGCGTAGCGGGGTGGCAATTTGAGTGAGTTTTGCAGAGGACAAAATGGCTGGTGAGGCGGACGGGTGTGGGGTATGGGATATCCTTGGGTAATTGGTCTCACCTAGCGCTGCTCGTGCTGCGGATATTCGTGTTATATATTCCAATTATTGCGTGATTTGTGATTGTGCTGCAGTTGATCTGGAGCGGATGCTGTGCGTCTGGTCGCTGGACAAGCAAATTTGTGACTGACTGTCGAATTGCAAATGGTCGTTGCTTATATTTGGGCCAGGTAGGCGACACACGCGTCAAGGGATTAGATGGGAAAAAGGTGAGCGAAAGTCAGGTATCGGGTCGCGGAGTCGCGAGTCGCGCACTCGCCTCAACTTCTTGATCCATTCAAACTGGATTAGAGCGGCAACAAAAACAAAAGCGGAAAAATGCAAACACGAGAAAAAAGAAGAAAATTACGCGCATTGGATTTGGATGATCCGGGCCGCGAAACTTAAGCTATGCAGATTAGAACACAAAACGCAACGAGTTTTCCCCTCGCACACGGCACGCAGTGGATTAAAGTTAATCAGCGCGAGCAGCCAGGAGCGAGCATCGAGGATTGGATTAGAAGATTAGAAGGCGCAGCCTGCACCGACGAATTTCGCGTTTAATAATAAAAAGCAAAAGGATTTAAGTTAATTGTCCGCACTACGCGGTATATGGTTGAGTAACTGTATATATAACTGAATATACAGATATCCGTATAGTCAGGCATACTTGGCGAATATATTTATATAAATCTGAACAGCCCACAGCTGGCGAATTTGTCAGCTTAGACGATTATCACTATTAAACGGTGCATTTTAGTTTGCAATTTGTTATCATGGAAAGCACATAAATTTCCTTTTAATAGCAATTAAATTATTGTTATTTATACAAGTTTATTTTAATGAGATATTTTTGAAAAGCTGCACGCGAAATTTCACTGTATTTCGTTAAATTTCTATAAAAAGTTCGACAAAGCGATCATAGAACGCAAATAGAATTCCCAAACGCGAATGCAGAGGAAAAAAATTAAACAAAAATCTAAATCAACAATTGCATACAATGGTATTATACGGATTCTATGAATTCAACTCAATGCAATTCGCTTTTTGCAATAAAAAAAAATAAAGAAACTTAAAAACTTATTATGAGATCGGAGAAAAAAGCAAGAATCTTATATATATTAACAAATTCTTTTATAAATCTGTAAACTTTATAAATATTCTAATCCAAAAATAGTCAAATTTATATAAATTTTTTTTTTTAATTTTTTAGCCCACAAACTGGTAAAAAATGTATTTGTAAATAAATTTTACAAACAGAAAGCTAGACTTTGCAGAATTTATATTTATTTAGAACCTTTTTTCAGCTAATATGAAGAAAGCATTCAATAAATCGAAAGAGAAACCTATTTTTATGGATTCATAGAAATTGATATTTAAAGTGAAATAATATTTGTATATAAATATCAAATATTTCATACCAGATTTATTTTTTGCTTTTCTATGCTTTGTTAAGAGCTCTCTATTTTTGCCTCAATTTTTTGTGGTTTTTGTTTAAGGGTTTACTTTGATTTGCGTAGTTTTGAAATATACCCAATAAATTTTCTATATATTTTTTTGATTTTCCTTTTTGTTATTTTCATTTTTCCTATTGCAATTTCACTGCAGTTGCCGCATTTTTGGCCAATTGTTTGTGCTTTTAAGTAAATATTATTAAAAACGCAAAACGTCAGCAGCAGTCGGCTCTTGGTAATGGCAACGCAGCAGGGGCGGCAGTGGGTGATGACATGGTAATTGGGATTGGAGAGTGGGGATCGAGCTGGCTGCTAAAATATCTACAATACTTATGCATAATTGATGGTACAGGAAATTTGGCGCTGCAAAAGTTCTCTAGCAAAACAACAAAAGCAATATATATATATATATATTGTATAATGTGCTTAGCATATTTATTTAATTTAGCTAGTGATATTTTTAAGAACCCAAATTAATTGGCTTGTCAGTGCAACAGAAACAAAGAGGGAGGGGCAGAGAGAGGGAGAGGGGGGAGAGTGAAAAGCTTACGGGTTGTCTACTTTTTTGCACATCCAACAACAACGAAAAGAACAACAATAACAAAGGCAAAAACTAAAGGCCAAGTGTAAAATTAATATTATGCCGGCTACATGCCATGCAGGAGCATCAGCAGGAGCGGGCAAAGAGCAGGCACGAGCAGGGGGACTTACAAGGGTGGCGGGGTGCTGGGCAACGAGTGCGAAATGCAACGCAACCGAAACTGCAAAGTAAAGTAAACATGTGCTAGTCGTTTGGCCAACCCCCCTGCCGCCTGCCTTCTGGTCCCGCCTTTGCACACCCCTCGCCCCACACACACCCATAGTCGCTCCGCACACGAACCACAACCACAGACACCGCCCCCTTTGGAAAAATATCATGAAAATGGCAAAAATGGAAAATTCAGACGCAGAAAATGCGCCACAAAAAATGTTTTTGTTGTAAATGTGCAGCGGCAGGAGATGGACCAGGGGAAGTGAGCTGGCAGCGGTGGGGAAACTGCAGCGTTTGTCGATGAATGTGCATTATAAAAAATTATTTATATATTTAGTTGTTTAGTTTTTGTTGTAAAAGGCAATTTTTATTATGCATGAGTAAATAGATGTTTAAGCACAGAAACTGCATGGAAAATAGTCGAGGAAAAGCATTTTCAATGCCAAACGTAAAGCGTAAATTGTCAAAAGCAAAAAATTTATCATCTATTCGGTTCTTCGCTGTTCTATTGTCAGCAAACATTAAAAATATGCCAAAGCAGCTGACAATCATTTTTGCAAATAGTTGCCAAGAAAACAACACAAAAAAGAAAAGAATAACAAAAATAAATAAATATAAAATAGCTAAAAAGAAAGCAAAAAAGAAAACATTTCTTTCAGTTTTCATTCGTGCAGTGAGAACTATTTTGATATGCACTTTTGGCAGGCTCTAACAAAATGGACATTAAAAAATTGCACCGTTGACTTTGAATTATAGTTGAGTGTCTAAAATTAAATATTAAAAAATAAAAAGAAGAAATGTGAAAAGGCGAATATCAAAAGAAATTGCTAAAAAGCCAGAGGACGGCGCGAAAGAAAGGCGGGCAAAAAATACAACATGCAGTCGGACATGTAAACAAATAAAATTAGCTGCCAGGCAACGAACGAGCGAACAGGGGGCGATGCTGCGCTGGCCGGGGAGCGCCGGGCAGTGTCGGGGTGTGTGTGTGGGGGGCACCCGGTGGGGCGGTGGAGCGGCGATGGGGTGAGGCCTGGCAAACTGCACGGGCAAAAAACAAGTTCGCCAGATCGGCTAAAAGCCAGACAGATTTTGAAATATTGTTTTAGAATTTTTGCTGTTGCATTTTTAGCAAGCGATATGTAAGCAAATGCATGTGTGTGTGTGTGAGTGAGTGTGCCTGTGTGTCAGTGTGTGTGTGCTTGTGTGTTTGTCTTTAAGGTTAGACACAAAAAGAAGCGTTCGACAACAACAGAAACAATCAAGCGAAGAAAGCATTCGAAGACAGATTGCGTTTTATTACTAAGGGTATTCCCTTAAGTAGTTTACTAAATAATAATTTTAAGCTTAGCTAAACTAAAGCCAAAAGCATGTCTTTTTATGTTTTCTTATTAAAAACTAAACAAAATTATTTTAAAGTAATTTGTTTACCTTAAGTTCCCACTTTCAATTTATGTATATATATTAAATATAATAAAAATCAAGCTACACCACTTAACTACAAATCTAAAGCTAAATCAAAGGGAATATTTAAACATATAAAAATTTAAGTATATACTTATAACATTCGCATCACTTTTATTCGCTTAGATGTTATTTAGTATGCCCATTAAATTTGTTAAATCGAGCTTTATGTTTATCTGAATGCCTCAACATTTTGCGATTTGTGCTATTCCCTCGAAATACTATGCACTATTTAAAGGCGTTCGATTGTTTTTGTTTATTTCTTTAATCACTGCACCGTTGCTGTGCGGAGTGCACTTTGCTCTCTAACTGTAAGCCTATTACTATTGCTCTTGATTTATGTATGTATGTGCTGCCTTACCGCCTGCTGAGCACGCAAAATTTTGAAGGTTAACTGAGAGATAATAATAATAGTGGAAAGTGATATTTACATACCTTGGGCGACTGTGGGCAAATCTCAAAAAGTTTTGGTCCGAAACGGGAATCGGGAACAGGAGCAGCGGCTGCTGCTGCTGCTGCTTCTTTTTCTGCTGCTGGCGTGGAAGCTCTCGCGCTCTCTACACTTGACCGCGGCACCGTTAAATCAAACAAAACGGCGATAAAAGTGCGTGCGAAACAAAAACCGCGCACAGCACACAGGCGCACGTTCACACACACACGCACACGCACACGGAGTCGCAGGAGTGTTGGTGTGTGGTGGCTGCTCCTTTTTGGTCGTTTTTATCTCTTTTTTTGGTCTTTGCTTTTTAGCTTTTTTGTGCGAAGTTCGCGCATGTGCGAAAAAAAACTCTTCTGAAGGCTGGCCAATAATTTGTAAATTGTTTACGAACGTTTAATAATTGCTTGCGGCTGGACTTGACACAATCACTGGCAGTTGATTTGCTATGTAGTTTTTTATAGTGTTTTTTGTTGTTGTTTTTTTTTTTTTTTCGGGGGGTTTTTTATTTAGAGCTACTGTGTTTTTGGTTTCGCTTTCGTTTTAGTTGAGACACTCGTCGTCCTTTTTGAGATTGCTGATGGTTGCTCCAGAGCGACGTTCGGCTTATGCGAGGCACTGAGCACGACTGACACGGATTCCTGCTCAACTAGCACTAGTCATAGCTGAAAATCTCCGCATAGTGCACAGCTCTGGTCCAAAAGCCACTCAAATGCAAAAGAAACAAATGTCAAAAATGCACGAACAAAACCAAAAACACACGCACACACAAAATACTCACACACCAACACAACACACACAAACAGAAACAGAAACACACTCACACAAACGCACACGCACAGCGGGCCGTGCCGAGAGCCAGAGAGCGGAATATGCTCGAAAGAGCGAACTCAATTACAACGGTACAAGCAAAAACGCACTCAAATCGGCTGCTGGCTGTAACAGACTCAATGGCTCTGAGTGCTAACAGCCCCGTCCCCATAGACGGCGTGCATTGACTGGTCGCTGCCTCCCCAAGTGCTCTCTCTGTCTCTCACCGTCTCTGTTTCTCTCTCATCCTGCCCGCTCGCTGTCCCTCTCGCGCTCCCTCTCCGTATGCTTCTTCGGCGAGCGCACTCTCTTCGTCCTGATGCACGCGTCTAATACGCATCCTTTGGCTACGCGCTGCATTGCATTGTGCTGCAGCTCGCAATTGCAGCTGTCGTTTATTTTTGCCAAAATTCGCTTCACTATTGATTATCGATTTTCGGTCATTTTCGTCGGCCTTTGACCGCTGTTACATGGAGCTCCATGGAGCTCTCCTCCCCTGCACATATAGGTGGGGGCGGTCGGCTGCTGGACTTCCAGCTTAAAGCCAACTAAACAATGCTGATAGAAAGTAACATGCAAGCAATAATAAAGCATGTCATGGAGCTTGTTGATGCGACGCATCAAGTGTTGTACTTTCGCTTTCAAAGGGCAGCTAGAAGATTGTGCGCCATTGAAACTGAGATGATTGAGAGGAAATTAAAAAATGGCAATAGATAACTTGAATTATGGCCTCTTCTTTATATATATTTACTTTGACTTGCACCGAAATCTATTACCAAATCGAAAAATACATCGATATGGGAGGTGTACTACATCTCTTTAATACGTTAAATTGCCTAAATTCAATATATGTCGAATAATTTTAACAACAAATTTCATGTGAGCCTTGTAAATGACATTTGCAATTTGTTGGCAATATTTACAAAACAAACGATGTTCGAAAATGCAAACAAAGCGCGAACAGTATGCAAATGCATATGCAGAGCACACGCGCAGGACATGGCAGGACGCTGGCTGCGAGGCAGTGGCTGAACAGGTAGTTCGAGCAGAAGCAGGAGACGCGGCAGGCAGCCAGGCCTCGCATCATTGACGCTGTCAACCGGATTAGAAGTGCAACCGGACTTTGTACGCGGATTTGCGAGCACTGAAGAAAGGATTAAAGGTGCTGCTACCTGGACCGGCCGCTGCGTTCATTAATCCCGCGCTCTGCGAGCAAGCCGCGGCTGCCGGGAAACTAGAGCAGCAGCGACAGCAGTGGTCCAGAGCCAGAGATTTAAAAGTGATTTAAAAGTTGCAGTGGGCGACTGCATAATCCAACATTACGCACCGTGTTGCAGGATCAGGATCAGTGACTTTGATCCTGATCCGAGTGTTGATCATGTGATTAGCGCTGCTTAAGGCGGGCGCGGGCGGGTGTGTGGAGCCGCTGATCCGCAAGTTATGTAAAGTTGTCGCAAAGCCAACACAAATGTTCCTTAAGCCGCACTCCTCAGTCCTTAGTCCTTAGACTGCAAGTTCGCACATGTTCAGCGGCAACGCGTCACGCTTGACCTTTTAATTGATGATCGTGATAATAACTGTCATCTAATTTGGCCCGAGCACTAAGCTCAAGTGCTCTATGAAAATGATACGCTGGCTTGCCCTCAACCATTGTTCAGCCAATGTCAACAGACATCCTTGAGATTGAGCCTTAACATCCTTAGTCCTGCTTTGTTCCTCAGTGGTTGCGGTGGTGCTAGTGGTGGTGGCTCGGGATCAAGATCTCATATGCAAATGCGAATCTTGCGGTTGGCTGAGTTTCAATTGATGTGCCCATGCCCAGAATTCCACACCCCAAAACGCTTATTTCAGACCTCATTAGTTTTGTTTGCATTTGGCGCACTTTTCAGCTGACCTCATCGAACGGTTCCTCGAGTTTTTAAGCTGATTTCATGCCATGGATGATGTGGCATTTTCTTTTAGATTTTTTTTCTTTCTTTCGGTTTTGCCTGCCTGTATGTGGTTTCTTTTTATGCTCCTTAATCATAATTAGTTTTTCAGTCTTGTATAGTTTTCTTTTTCCAAGTGCTACTGGACAAGCTAATTGAGATGCGATTGCTTGGTTGTGCGGGATATATAGAGAATATCCTTGAAATGCTGATTGAATTATCTAAAGAAGTATAATTGGAAGATTTATAGCTCATATTTTGATATGACTTTTTATATAATATTGAGTTTTATTTCAAAAAGGAATATACTTTTCGTATAGTCTTCAAATTTTTACCCATTACTTGCATAAATATAACAATCATATTCTAAGCTATGCCAGAAATCCGAATGTTTACATTGTAAATGTCTGAAAATTGCATCGAAATAAATCAAATGGCAAAGTGCGCGCCAGAGATACGCCCACTTGGGTGAGAGGTGCTTCGTTGGATTCGCAGAAATGTTATGCTAAACAGCGGGCACGGCGACACATCCGTAAATCCTTTTTTAGCATGAAAAACCGAAGGATTAAAAAAGGAAACTAGAGCACCAGCGACCCAGATAGACACAAACCCGACAACACAAACAGAAACTGAAACTGCAGCAGAAACAGATAGAAAAACATGAGCATGGCGAAATAGTTGCTCTAATTTTGATTGTTTGTCCTAATGGCTACGCCGTAAAAGTAGCTGAAAAGCAACAAAAGCGTGAAGGACAACGCGAACATTGGTGCAGGACAATTGCCCGCTTCGGTGGCTTGGTGGCCGGGTCCGTGCTGTGTTTATGATTCCCACATCTCAGCAGTTAGATGATGCTTTCACATAGTTTGCATGCACCCAGGCATACCGTACCAGGTAATCAGCTACGGCCAATGGCTTAACAATGAAACTCACTGGAAAATCACGAGAAAGTTCCTCTGGACGGGCAGGCGTTGACGCCTCGAAGTAAGTACAACTCGAGCATCTACTGCACTGAAGGCTCATTAGACTGCTCTAGTTATGATTGTCCAAGGACTCGGCGGCACCGCGGCGACTGTGAGAGACAGAGAGTGAGTGCGAGACAAAAAAGGCCGTGATCGTACTTCCGCGTAATGTTGTTTTTTAGAGCCGTGCACAAACCATAAAACATTTAGTTTTTTATGGCCAGGACAAAGCAGGTAGTCCGATCTGATCCCAGGACTCTGGCTGTTTTGCGGATGCGGCTGCTGTTTTTTGTCCCTTAACCCTTTCACCATTAACAAAAAAGATCTTACCAATCTCTTCCTTTCTCTTTCCCACCGTGTCCTTGCCAAATTCCTGCGAAACTGTCTACGCTATATATATTTGTGTGTGTGTGTGTGTTTTTTTTTGTTTCTAGCTAATGCCGCTCGCTTTGTGTTCTTTATGATGCGTCGGTTGTGTTTTTTATGACACCCATTGTTCCTCAGCTCGCAGGGCGAAAGACTCGCACTTCCTCAACCCTTTGGCGAAAGTTCTTGGCCTGTTTGCCCGAACGGGTTAAATGCAAAGTCTGTGCATTTTTTATGAGCGCTTTCAAACACCGTCCACCGTTCCACGAATTCAGTATCCGATCATTAGCCATGCCAAAGGGTTAAGTTCGATGGGTTTCATTTTACGATTGCCCTAAAAATACTCGTAAAATGAAATGAATTGCACTGCATTTACGATTGACAAAACTGGAAAATCGGTTGCCCGAGAAAACTTTTTCACTAGACTATAATAAAAAATGGGAAAATTATGTTTTTTAATATTTAAAATATTTATTTAAATATTTTATTATTATTATTATTATTATTTATTTTTATGTTTGCAAATGGTTTATTAAAATATAATAATAATATGCTTAAAAGATAATTTAAATTTTTAAATACATTAAATACATTGTTTCCAATATTGTTTCATATTATTAAACATGGTTTCAACTTTTTTTTTTTTAACTTAGGATAATTTCTATATAATTCAAAAATTGAATAAATATTGAGGAGACTTTATAATACTCATTTATTTATTTATTAGGGTTTAAAATAAATAAAAATAAAGACTAGCTTAAGAATTGCAAAAAAAATAGCGAACTGTTTTTTGCTCTTAAGAGGAAAAGAAACCTAAGCAAAATTTTATTTGAACAATAGCTAAAATCAGAGGGACATAAATGGGAAAGGGTCGACTGTTATTTATCTTGGGAGTCGAAGACTGTCTCGTTTTGTTCATTTTATAATCAATTACACAATTCGGTAAATATAAAAAAATATTTGTTTTTATATTGTTTTGGATGCTCTAGTTTAATGAAACATGAAGAATAAATGAAATCTCATATATGTATAAGTACATAGCTATATGTTATATAATGTGCAAAAAATTCCAGTCTTTAAATCTTTCAGACGTCCGTTATATAATCGCTGTGGTACCACAAATCATTTTACTTCAGTATTGACACAACGGCCCGACTCCCTATTCGAGTGACCATTGGGTTACATTTGTAATGCGTCTGATATGAACACCACTAAGTCCGCCTTGAATGTCGTTGTCGGCGCATTAGAATCCAAATGCATTCAACAATGGCCAGCACAATTGTAGACTGAATTCGAGTCCGTTGTGCCAAATCCCGAGCTTAGACAATTGGCAATTTGAAATAAGCGCCAAAATGTGCTGAATCTCACCCCGAATATATCCTCAAATTCTGACCATCGCCATCTAATCAGGGCGGCCGGGCAGTTACACATTTTCACACTTTCGTGAACCCTGCGGTGCGGCGACGCCAACACAGAGCCAAATGCGGATCGAGCTAGAGCTAGAGCGAGAGCGGTGCCAGGGGTTGGGCAACGGCTATTGGCCGCAGCTGAAGTTGACCCCTTGTCAACGTCCAGCAGAGGTTAAAATTAATGCGAAAACTGTGAATGTGTCACAAAAATTGCGTGAATATTCGGGGTCACGCATAAGACGCAGCTTCAAGAAGGCAGCCCGTGCTGCCCGAGCTGCCCGAGCTGCATAGGGGTGGCCAGGGTCAGGACCCCGGGCAGGGGCTGCAATTTTCAAATTTATTGCTACACAAACAGCAATGCTCTAAATTGTAACGATTTCGATTCGCACACACACACAGTCGAGCTGTAAAAAAGGATTTTCTATCCCATTGTTTTGCATGTAGAGAAATGGCTTTCGAGGATCGTGGGACTACGGCTGCGGCTGACCCCTCGCCCCTAGCTTGACCTTTTTTCGTCTTGATTCAAAATAGTTGGGACATTTAAATAATTATTCATTGCCTCGATGGCGGCATTCAGTCCACAATGGTCATCAGCGATTTCAGTGTTTCCATTGCAAATGGCATTTAATTGTTGACCCCGGCAGCAGCGTATCCATCGTCCAGTTTATGACCAAAATGTAACGAATTTTTGCCTAAAATCAAATTAAAATTCTGCAGCTGCTTTAGGCTGCACAGAAACTACTTTTCTAACGGACTTTATCAGAGTTAGAGTTTAGAGTATACAAATTATTGGGCGACTTTTTGCACTCATTTTCCGAATGGGGAAAATTTATATAAATTATACAGTTTCCTGTTGTACGCTTTCTTTGCATGATTAGCTTTTAATTAAATAGGTTAAAACTATCCAAAATAAACATTTGCTTTATTCACTATGTGCGGGTAGTTTTATAAGATAGATTAAAAGAAAATTACCTTAAATGTGACTAAAAATAAAATAGTATACAAATAAAATAAAATGATATTAAAAAAAAATATATACAAATATGAGTAACTCTAAATTAAAATATCCTCATACTATATATGCATATATGTCCAAATATATGAGCTTATAATACTGTAGAGCTATGAAAATAATCCAAATTTTCTTCCTATAGAAAAATTAATGGCTAATTTATTTCATATTTCTTAATTTTCTTAAATAAAACCTATTGGTCTCTATTTCTATCTCTATCTCTATACTTGTTTCTATCCCTATCTCTATCTCTATCCATCTATCTCTATCTCTCTCTGTGTGTCTCTTTCTTTCTCAGTCTCTGGTTCTTTGTTTATCCTCTTCTCACTTTCACCCAATCAAAGTAAAGCTTTAAACATGATTGTATATTTGTATAGAGATTTTAAAATATTTTAATAAAATTTTCTTATAAAAACATACTTATCTCAAGTATATATGTACATATATGTATATCTTGATGTATATAAATATACATAAAGATTTAAGTACACAACAAAAATATACATTAATTCGTAAGTGCACAGCAGCAACCTGAAGATCAAAAAGATTAGCTTAATGGCCAGGCAGCTGGGCTCCTGCACCTACATTTACTTTACTGCCACCTCCCCCTCGTCCTCCTCCTACTTCTCCTCCTGCTCCACTACCTCGTTTAGCCAGGACTGTAACAATATGTCGCTAATGGGAAATGTCGGCGGCCATTTTGTGCCAAAAACAAAGCCGGAAAACACAAACGAAGTGCGAATAAAAAATTGAACTGCTTACGAAAAGTAGACGGGCGGCCTATCAGATGCAAAGCCCATGCCAAAAAGGATGAATTAGACATGCCTCCCCAGCTTGTTGCGCCAGCAACAAAGGTATTAGACGTAAGTCAGGCACAACAAAGACAGCATATTTTATTCCTTAAGGTGTGCAAATGCCAGCAGCAACGAATGCTGAATACTCTACATGGAAAATAATATAAATATGTGAGTGATATATTTGTGATAGATCTACTAATATTTCGCCGTGATAGATAGAAATAAAAATTATAATGACGTTTTATATTATTTTATTATTTTTAGCTTCGATATATCATTGTCTATTCTTTACGCATATACGTAATTTCTTTTAGATATTCAACTTCTCAGATGATTCCTTTCAGATACCCTAACGCCAACACGCCCACATGTGGAATTGGCTGTTTAGTTTCGTATGTTGCTTGGTGAGTTATTGGGAGCTGGAACTCCCCGTTATGCCATGAGTATAAACACCACTGTCATTTATTTTCGTATTATCATAATGAGTACTCGTATATTTTTATGTGAATCTCTTGCTTTTTGCACCAAGCACTCACTACCCCTCGCACATGTGTCACACACACATGCACAAGTTTCTGTAAGTGTCTGTGTATCTGTGTGAGTGTGTAAAAAAAGACGAAGATAAGCAAAAATAAAAGTGAAATACAAAAACAGCACTCGCCATCGCCATCGCCTTCGCCTTCGCATTCACATTCGTTTCTTGTTAAATTATCGCCCAAGACAGCAGCCACCCTCTCCAGTCTAGGGCTGGCTATTTATGCTGCCAGCAACCACCCCCACAAGCACTCACACACACGCACGTACACACCCACTCACACGTAAAGCATACGAATCGCTGCCAGCCCATTTACTTTCTTTTTTTCGAAATAGTTCGTTATGGGTTTCTTTTTGCTTGCCCATGCAGGGTAGAAAATTCAACTGAAAATTATTTTCCTTTGGCCCTTAGATCTGAGAGAAGCTGAAAATATTAGCAGCAAACCCCATTAGGCAAACAACTCAAGTTTGCCTAGCAAATATTATAATTGATCATCGTTGACTCTGATACCTTCTATGTATGCTTTCAATTTGAAGATAGAGGTATTTGTGGAAATATAATTTATATGATTTATATTTATTCCTCACTCCTCACTCTTCTACTTATGGATACAATTGACTATTCTAGTCTTGTCAACTCAATTCCTTTTCGATAATTCCCCTCTATTACTGAGCTTATCATTTCTTATTTTTAAATCCCATAAACTACTTCAATACAGTTACATTCGCCTCTCGTTATGCTGTTTAAATAATTTGTGACTTGTAAAAAAATATTTGAATTGTGGAAGCGTTTTGTTTGAACAACTGATAAAGTGCTAAAAACACATTGGCACTTGTTTGCCATTGCGGTCATTGTACTTTTTGCGATTTTCTATTCTATGGAAATTTTCGGGTAAATACAAAAAAGTCAACATTCACAATTAGTGATTGTGGTCGATTTTCCATTGCAAGAGAACTTTTCGTCAGAGACAAAGCATATCGCTGCTAGTTTCTAATAAATATATGAAATTCGCTGCCAGTTTCAGTATTTACATATGAATATTAGTTTAGTTTGGCAGAAGAATTAAAAAAAAAAAGAAAATGAATTTAATATGTATCAAAATAAAAAACAAATAAAATAAATACTTTCTTATTAAATTATATTTTTAATTATTTATAAATATTTTCGCGCATAAAGTAGTAAAGTGTAATTATTTATTAAAAATATTATATTATAAATATTTTTATTTTTTATTGTTGTATGTATTGAAATTTTATTTAATATTTCATAAATATTATTTATGTATATATTTATTTATTTATTCAAATCTTTGTTCAGGTTATTCTGAAACCTTTTTAGTTGATGGATATCGTCTATTGAAAACATTTCACTGTATTTATGTCCACTCTTCATCGAATATTGCTCTACTTTATTCTCTATATAGTACATATACTTCTGGGCCCCATCAAAAAAACCATCTCAAACATTCCACACACTCGCATTTGCTAACAGCAGCCAATAACATTTTATGGCGCACGCCATTGCTATGTGCCACACACTCAAACACACACACACACGCACACATACAGCGATCAGCGAGTGAAAAAAGAGAAAAACTGGCAGAAAAACTAATTCCACATAATGGCCAATCTACATAAAAAAATCGCTCGACATGGAAACCAAAAATCGATGAGCGGAATGGCAGTGGAGTAGTAATAGCAAAAAAAAAGAAGGAGAAAGAGAAGAAGACAAAAAAAAATACAACAACAACAAGAGCAACAACTGCGACTGAGTCACAAAAATACCACCCCGCATAAATTTGCAAATAATGAAATGGTAAAAAAAATGCACGCACAAACAGAAATACGCACATATATATCCACACACACACACACACACACACACACACACACACATAGACAGACAGACGTGCACGGTTCACCAAGGGGCGACTAAAGCGAATAAAGTTCCAAATCATGAAGCATACAAAATGAAAATCCACCCTCGAAAAAAGTTGCCCCGTTTTTTCCTTTTTTTTCATTTTGGGGGAAAAAAGAAAGCAAAAAGTATTGTAATGTGTGTGTGTGTGGGATGCGTCTGTGTGTGTGGGTGTGGGTGGGTGGTTGGTTACTTGGTTGCTTGTTTCGCTTTCGCTTTGTTTGCAAAACAATCAAAAGCGAACGATTCGTCTCCACTCTTCGCCAGCCGCCTGGCCTCCCCATCCCTCGCTCCGTTGCCAGCTCGACTGGCTGCTTCTATTACTCCTGGTCGGTAGAGCGTGGTCCTTGGAGCACATGGCCGGCGTTGGCCGCGACATTTGTCGTTGTTGGCGACATTAAATGTAGCTAGAAGTTGTTTGTATTGTACATTATATGAGATATACCCTGTAAAAGGTAAACAAAGCGGGAATCTTAACACTTAAAGCAAACATTGTCTCAAGCATTGTGCGAGGTATTGTCGATTCGTCCTCCTCCTTCATTTTCGCTGCCTTTTCTGTTCGCTTCTGGCCAACGCAAAACCAATTTCAAGCATATTTTTATGAGCACTGTGAGCCGCCGTTGGCGACATGGACGCGCTCGAGGAAGGAGCAGCTTTATTTTATTTTTTAGACGAGCACCAAGACCACTGCCAGACCCTAATAACGTTTGTCGAACTGGAGGAGCTGCCAACTCTGGGAGACCTATGTAGGTAATTCTGCTTGGATTGCTGTCCAATTGGAAACGTTCGCACTGAGGGGAATTGTTGCAGTGGGAAGTTCTTAAAATTGATGAAGATATTAAAATATATAAATATCTAATATAAATACAAATATATAATTAAAGTAAGAGTTAGGAGACTGCAAGGAATATTTATATTAATTTTATATATTTTTTTTTAATATTTTTGTTTATATTTTTATGTACCAAATAATTTCCCTTTAATTCTTTAAATATTTTCTCTATATAAGTATGAATTTAATATATTTCTGTGTATTATTTATTTTTACATATTAGCAATTTGTATATATGTATGTATACATTTTTTTTATTATTAATTAATTTTTTTTTTATGTGTAAAATAATTTTCAGCATCAGAAGGGATTTTTTCTAAATTATTATTATTATTATTTTTTTTTTTTATGGACTAGCAACATTCACAATATTTTTAACCATATAATATAGTTCACATTATAAATTAAATCAATATATTTAAAGTTACTGCAATTGGATCTTAAAATGGTCTCATGCTATTATGAAATTCAAAATAAATAAATTTGTGTAAAATACACAAGTGAATAATTAGCTGAGCGTGCTTAACAAAGGCTTTGAATGATGCTCTATATATGTATCTTAATAGTAATACATAGTTTCATTTCAAAATTAGGAGCTGTACGAGACTTTTCTCTTAATATTTTCTGCTGCTTTTTATGTGCCTTTTTAGTAAATTACAAAACTGCGCCATTTTTTCGGGCATTCTATTCGCACAGGACACAAAACTGTGTGCCTATAAATCAACAACAGAAATACAGCGGAAATGGCACACTCAGTGTATGTATGTATGTGAGAGGAAGAGAGAGAGAGCGAGAGCGAGCTGTGGGACAATTTTCAACGTTGCTCCCGAAAATATGCAACATTTTTTATATGTTTCTGCTTCACAAAGTTTTGCGTCATAAAATTTTTTTTGCTGCGGCTGCCACTTTTGTGTTGTGTTGTGGCTTTATGTGTATATATGGGTGTGTGTGTGTGTGCTTTTTATGACCCAATATGGCCGCCAAGCGCGGCGTACGTGTTTCGTTCAGTCCCAGCTTCTGCGATTGTGTGGGTTTATGAATTATATAGATTTTTATACGGTCGCATATTATTTTTGTTTCTATTTTCTTTATTTTATTTTTTTTGCCCTTCCTTACTATCTCTTCCAGCATGCCGTTCTCTTTTTTTTCTCGAGCAATAAAAATGTCTTTTTATATGCGGCACTATCTGGCAGATCACCCTGCATAATGTTGGCCCGTTTTTGTTTCTGTTTATGAATATTTGCTGGGCCTGAGCTTGACTTTTATGTTTTACTGGGCTGAGCTACCAAGCTGGCATTTCATTATGCCAATATTCGTATATAGAATATATATGTTTTACTTGTACGCTTTGTGCGCTCTTCTCTTCTGCCGTTTGCCTATTGCGCGCTGCTTTTGTCATTTTTGCATTAATTTCATATTTTGTGTGTGCGCTGGGCTGCCGCGCTGCTGTTTATTCCGCATAAATAATAAATATTTTTGGTTATTGCGTCTGCACAGCATTAATATTATTTTGCACACAAGCGCACACAAGCGCACACATACACACACACACACATTTACACTCACACATATACGTTAACATCCTGCATCGTGTGCGGCAGTCGGGACAACGCATTGCCGTGAGCTTTAATTTCGGCTCATTTTTCGTTATCAAAACATTAGGCCTATGCGCATGTATTTGTTGTTTTTTTATTCTCACACATAAATATTTGCAATTAAATATACGAAACACACACACACACATTTACGCGCCACACAATAAACAGGTCGATAGATTTCAATAGAGCCCAGGCGTTGGCCACTAGCAAAATATCCAAATACTGTTTATATTTGATTTAGCCAACAAATTTCATGCTTATCCAAATTTTCAAGCATTTTAATTAAAAATAGCAAGGTATATTCGAAATTTGTAAATCGTAGTACATTGGGATATTTTTGAAAGCAAAATATGTCAAAATTAATATAAAACTAAAGCAAACTTCAAAATGAAACACGCAACTGGCGCCGTCGGTTTTAATTATTATATATTACATATAACAATATAGTAAAAATAATAAAAAACAAAATATTGTATTTCCTAAATGCGCTAATTTAGACAAGAAATAATTATATAGGCACTTTGCTATTTTTAAATAGTCAGCTAATATCAATTATATGTACATACAATGTGTATGTATGTATAATAAATAGCAAATGACTTAAAGATTTGCAAATCTGATTTTCCAACTGGACTTTTAATTCAACAGTGAAAATCCTTTAAAAATATCCCTTTGGGTAATTTGCTGCATTTGATAATTTAGACAACAACCTTCTAAATAAACAAGACACTGGGCACAAATTCAGCAAATTAGACACAAAATATGCTCAAGTTCAAAATTATTATCAAATTATTCGTACGTACATACATACATACATATGTATACCCTTTATTGTTTGCCATACTTACATATTACATTTCGTAATCCGCTGTGGAAATCACAGCGCGGCGCGTCATATTGTATTATACACACACGTATCTATACATTTGCATACATTCATATGTATGTATGCAAGCCAGCGTACATACATATTTCTGTCTGTTTGGGTGTACGATGGCGAGTGCTAGTGCACCCGGGCCAATGAACAATGGTGTTATCAATAACATAGACCCACATGTGTTTCTCGTAAGACGGACGGGCGGCCGATTGATTAAGCTTCAAGTGCCGTTGACAGCTAATCGGGTCGCATAAGGCGCGAGCAATCAAATTAGTGTCTCAATTGTAATGTACTTAGCAAAACTATTTCAGCAACAACAGTGTACTTTGCTCAGAGCGCAAGATAGAACGAGAGAGAAAGAGAGAGTACGAGAAGAGAGAGGCGCGCCAAGCTTGCTTTGCTGGGCGATAGAGGAGGCGTAGCGCCGCGACGCTTTGTGCTTCTCAGTGCAATCGCACCCTCATTAACTATGCCTCTGGCTGTTGGGCAAATGCGCCGTTATCATTTCATGCATTTGACAACAGCAGCCAAAAGCAACTGAGCCTCGGAGCTCTCGGCACATTGTTCAAATAGCTTCTCACGCAGACGGTTTGCTATAGCACAGCATAGGTCATTGCAAAGTACTGATAAATACACAGTGCACAACGCGAAATAGACAACACATTTAGTTTTTTTGTTTATTTTTTTTCGCCATGGCTGAGGAGTCG
Source organism: Drosophila navojoa (assembly GCF_054131105.1). Lineage (NCBI taxonomy): Eukaryota > Metazoa > Arthropoda > Insecta > Diptera > Drosophilidae > Drosophila > Drosophila navojoa. The sequence goes on along the minus strand of NC_142890.1, from coordinate 24,185,505 downwards.
AGGACAGTCGGGCAGTCCTCCACGGAGGGATGCGTCGATCAGCTACAGTTCTTGCGCGACAAACTGCAAAAGTTTCAGAGCAAAATTATGGGCGATTTCGAGCAGCGTCTGTCCTGCATGATAGAGGACGTCATGCAGGACGTGCGGCAACAGGAGCTGCGCGCGCAGGAGTTCCGCCAGTTCGACACCTCGCGGGGCAGGGCCAATCACGCAAGCGCCACTTGGCACAATCGCCAGCAGCAGGCGTTTGCGACAGCAGCGGAAAATGACGTCAGGGACTGCCCAAATGGTCGGGTGCATGCCCAAAATGGGACAACGCCAAAACAAGAGCAGCAGCAGCAGCAGCAGCAGCGACAAGATCGAACGCAACGACGTCAATTACCCGACAAGGTGTTCGTGGCGCGCGAATCATATTTGACAGCGCTGCTGCAGGTGGAGCACATGCGCACCATCTACCACATATTCTCAATCATTCTGGTCATGTTTCTATTGAACGTCATCTTCTATGACTACTTTGTCGAGGGCCGCATCAATTTGGGCCTCGGCACGTTTCGCACGGGGCTGAAGCGTCTGCACTGGGTGCTGGGCGCCTGGCTGCTGGAGCATGTCTTTGTGCTGGCGCTCTACTATGCATTCCAAGGCTGGGCACTGGTCCGTGCCAAGCTGCAGTCACACAGTGAGTCTCGAAAGTATTTCGTCGAAGCCAAACTCGAATAAGAATTTCAATTTCCTTTCAGAATCGCTGCAGCGCTTCTGGTCGCACAGCTGCCTCATCCTATATATCAGCGCTCAGTTCGTCTTCGGGTATGTGTCCACCTCGCTGTGCCTGAAGTTTCAGCTGCCCTTCATCAGTGCCTGTGTGCTGCTCCTGGAGAGCACGCGGCTGCTGATGAAAATGCACGCATATGTTAGACACAATGCGGCCCGGGTGCTGCAGGGCAAACAGAAGACGGACGACGATGGCGAGCTGAAGGAGGCGCGTCCCTATTTGCCGCCCCTGCGCTGCTACGTATACTTTCTGTTTGCGCCCACCCTAATCTACAGGGACACCTACCCACGCACGAAGCAGATACGCTGGAAGTTCGCGCTCGCCCGCCTCATGGAGGTCGTTGCCATTGCCTTTTTCTATGCCTCCATACACGAGCGCCACATTCGCGAGTACTTTGGCCAGTTTGGCAAGGAGCCACTGGGGCCCTCTCAGCTGATCGTCAAGATCTTTGGCATGATGCTGCCGAGCGCTGTAATCCTCTTGTGTGGCTTCTATATGATTCTCCACTCGTGGCTGAACTTTACGGCGGAGCTGCTGCGGTTCGGGGATCGCATGTTCTACAAGGACTGGTGGACGTCGCACACCTACGATGGATACTATCGCAACTGGAACGTGGTGGTGCACGACTGGCTGTACGAGTACGTCTATAGGGATCTGTATACCTACGTTTTCAAGGGCTCCAAAGTGATCGCCTCTCTGCTGGTGTTCATGATATCGGCGCTGGTGCACGAGCAGGTGCTGGGATTCGGGCTGCAATTGTTCTTCCCCGTCATGTTTATGTTCTTCGGTGTGCTGGGTGTCGCGTTGGTCTTCCTGATGCGCAGCGCACCCAAGACCCTGGGCAATATTTGCGTCTGGTTTACTCTCATTATCGGCAACGGCACCATGATCTCTCTCTATTCCATGGAGTATTATGCGAAACGGAATTGTGACCTGCGCTACGAGCGCTGGACGGACTACATAACACCTGCGATGTGGCGTTGCTACCATTAGCAAAAAAACTCCTTTTTTTTTTAAATCGAATGTTAGTCTTACTACTTGTAATTTGTACACATGGCGTACGTTTCGTATATTAGGTAAATAAACTTAGGGAAAAATTCGTGAAAGGCTTTCAAATTTGTGTTTGACTGAATGGCCACAAAGAACTTAAGGCTATAATTGTAACAATGTATTAACCTACTGTAAACATATTTTACATCAAGGTGACTGATGATTAACTCCAATCTTATTGAATACTGTCTAACATTAACATAATGCTCGCTACCAACTCTACTAGCCTCTGCCTCTGGCTCGTCCTTGTCTGCGTCTTCATCTCGTTGTTCCAACTAGACGCAAACATTGACATTATTGGCTGTAGTTGGTTGCGAAGCGGATGTCTCGTCCTCGACGTGTTTGCGACGGAATAGGATAACATGCGGCTCGGGCGCATGCATCATGTAATGTACCCAGCCGGGACTCTGTTGAACTCCAAGGTTACGCCATTCCGTCTCTGTCATTAAATGCGATTTAGGGACATGCTTGGCCAAGTCGGGCGGCAGAATTACGTGCCTGAAAGCGAAAGGCTGAATGGTGAATAAATGTTATTAATTATTATCTATGAGATCCTTACCTATACTCATATTTGTCGTCAAAATATTTTTCGGAATATTGAATTTGATCTGCGGGCATGATAAATAATATTTATTTATTATTTGGGATAATAAATCTCGCTTTTCGTGGCGGCTTAACGATAAATGTTGAGCACTGAAAATGTCAGTGTTGAAAATTGTGCTAGCTTTATAGAATATGATTTCTTGGCAGTTGAACGAACTGTGTGGTTCATTTAAATTCAAATAAAAAAACGTATTACTGCTAATGTACATAACTATCATAAAAATCGTAGGGCAATGTTAAATTATTTAATAAAAAAAGGATTTTTCGGACATTTTGATATTTAGCTTAAACGATATATAATAAGCAACACAAATGTAAAGTTTTTGTACTCATTTGGTACGGTTATAAATGATTCATTTTGGAACTGCTTTATGATGTTATGTTAACAGAAAATTGCAGAGTTGTAACAGCGACGCGCTACGCTTGGCATTGTTTGCTATTTTGTTTTGTTGTGCGCACAAATAATTTCAAATTGTTTATTGTAATTGGAGCAGACTAAATAATGGATGCAACAAGTATATTGGACGATGCCAAGCTGGAAGCATTCCGTGAGTTAAACTTACTAGAAAAGCATCGAGTTGAGAGTTTTAAGGATTGGCCCTTTTCATCAAAGTCCACATGCAGCATTGACAAGGCAAGCGAGTTGTGAATATATTGGTATCATACAGTTTTTAATTATTTATTCCAACTACTGTGTAGATGGCCGAAGCGGGGTTTTACTGGACGGGCACCACGCGTGAAAATGATACCGCCACTTGCTTCGTGTGCGCCAAAACCTTAGATGGCTGGGAGGCCGAAGACGACCCTTGGAAGGAGCATCTGAAGCATGCCCCACAATGTGAGTTCGTTAAAATGGGTTGCGCTGAAAAGGATTTAACTGTAAGTAAAGAGACGGTGCAAGTAGCTAAAAATATTTGCTATTGAAATGCATTTATTTACTTTCAGGTGGAGCAATTTTTGAACATTTTTGGAACTGTTGTTAAGACGAATATTTCAAAGAATATTAAGGATTTTAAAACTAAATTTGTGAAAGATAATGAGGCCAAGCTGAAGAGCTTCACGCATAATCAATCATAGTTTCAATTTTAATATACATATTTAATAAATTACTTATCGTTTTTTTGAATCGTGAAATTTGCATTTCTGCCGCTCATATCTTAGCAGTGCGCTGTTAAAAGTCTACCAGGTGGCAACTCTTCAAAAAGTTAGTACTATATTTTGCATTATACGAATCGTTTTCTGCACAAATGCATTTTGAAGTTTGTTTATTACAAGCATTTATCCGACAAGTGTTCGGTGATCGCAAAGAATTGCTATTAATGAAAAGGGCGAGAAATTACGCATCATGTTGAAACGCAAGCTCGATAGGCAAACGAAGGCTCTTGATCTAAGGAAAACTGAATCATCAGCTTTGGATTCAATACCGACAATCGACCAACAATTTTATGCCTTCGAGTGCAAGTTAAATGAAGAACTAGGGCATCTGGTATTGCCAAAGGAGATTTCTTGTGTTTACAATCCCGTCGAGTATGCGTCGTCCTTACATTGCGCGTACCTAAAAAAGTATTTAAGTGGAACCAAAAATGTTGTATTTATTGGCATAAATCCTGGTCCAAAGGGGATGTGCCAGACAGGCGTAAGATGTCTTAATATACATAAATATGTAAACACATGTATATAATATTATTTGTAGATACCTTTCGGCAACGTTGGCACCGTCATTAAGAAGATGCAACTCTCGGGTGTAGTGCAGCAGCCGCCCTTGTTGCACGATAAACGACCTGTTACAGGTTTAGATTACAGAACTGAGGAGCAGAGTGGATTACGTTTGTGGAATCTATTTGAGGAATTGGCTGGCAGCTTGGATATATTTTTTCAACAATGCTTTGTCCACAACTTATGTCCTTTGGCCTTCTTTGATGAAAAAGGTGGGAATGTAACACCTGACCACCTGAAGGGCGATTATAAGACGTTGATACGAGACAAGTGCTTGATGACATTAGATAAGCAGCTCGAGCTGTTGCGGCCACAATTCATTGTGGCTATTGGATCGTGGGTTGAAATAGAGCTCAAAAAGAGATCGTCTTATTGTAAATCAAGCGCAACAGTGATTCGTTTAAAACATCCAAGTATGCGTGTGCCCAACAATACAAAGTGGTCAGAAGAGGCGAAAGCATTGCTGGAGGAAAAAGATCTAATCAAATACATATGTAATAAGCCAGAAGGCTAAATAGTGTTAAGTGAAGAAACGGAAGCTCATCTAAATATGTATATATGTACATATTAATATATGAAGAAGAAAGTGTAGCGATAACATTGTGAGTCACAAAATAATACATACGAGAACTGACAGAGTTTTTGCTCATCGTAATAATAAAATCTTATATCAAATATAATAGTTTGGCGTGTATATCCTCAAAGTATTTGTTCTAAATTTGTCCTCTAAGTCTGTGATCTGTCAGGCACTTCACTTCACTTTACGGCACTGCACAATTGACCCCAACCAGGCCTGAGCGACTGAAGAAATGCTGCAGCTGCTGCCCTTTAAATAGGGCGACATTCCTTCAGGCACTCACTCTCACTCTGCTGCTTTAAGCACTCTAGCTTCTTCGTTAGCTTCGTAAGAATCGTTGCAGCCGAGCTCTAAGTGACCAATGAGCACACTCTCTGCTGCTTTAAGCACTTTTTCTTCGTGTTACTTACATTTATTTACCAAATGATACATATGGACAACTTAGATGATCTCCAATTCATAGTCTCTTGCTATCTGGCTATTCCATGCCATACTCATTTTAAAGGATGGGACCCATTATGCCCAGTTCTTTTCGTTTCTGTCGCTCTCTTCTCTATCGAATGTATACACACATGTACATATGTATGTGTGCTGGCACAGGCAGCAACTTACAAGAATATGAACTGTTCGTAAAGAGCTGCCATTTCTTCTCTTTTGAAAGAAGACTATACCAAACCATATGAACATTTTCTATACATGAGATGGTGACGTGCTAAAAGATAACTACTTCTCGACGAGCATGCACACACTCGCACTTGTGTACGAAATGATAGCTGTCTATGTTTGGTTGAATGGTTAGTGTATTAACAGAATTGAATATATTTGAATCACGGCCAGTGCTGCCACACTGTTGCCGTTGAGTTGCCAATCACATCGTGACTGTGAACAGCTGATTTTTGCTTGTTATTTTTTTGCTTGCCTGCGTCGTGGCGTCGTAGTCAGTTCTGTTTTTGTTAGTCTGCGAATAAACTGCAATATTTCCATGCCAAATGGCCGCGTTTATGGAGGATGCTCTTGTGGAAGCGAGGCGGGCACGTGACGCAGGCGAGGTTCCCGTTGGTTGTGTGTTTGTGCACAATGACAAGGTAATAGCACGTGGCGGGAACGAAGTGAATGTACATCGGAATGCAACACGTCATGCGGAGTTCATATGCATCGATGCCACCTTGGCGTACTGCCGTGAGAAGCGTTTGCCAGCACGCCAGGTGTTCAGTGAGATTAGCGTTGTGGTTACTGTGGAGCCCTGCATCATGTGCTCTGCCGCTTTGCACACACTCGCCGTCAAGGAGATCATCTATGGCTGCGAGAATGATCGATTCGGTGGCAAGACAGTGATAGACGTTGCCGCCGTGGTTGGCCAACAGATCAACATAACGGGCGGTGTGCGAGCGGATGAGGCAATGGCCTTACTAAAGGACTTCTACAAGGGCGAAAATCCGGCAGCACCACCCGTCGCAAAGAAGAGGAAATGACTGGATCTCAGTTGAAAGGCGAGAAGAGAAAAGAACAAGCACCGTAGTCACCTTAAGCTTCAGCTTATGTAAAACCGTTTTGTATATGTTTTAATTTATTGTAAACTTTAAGCATAGAGTCTAAGCTAATTATGGCGTTCAGAACGTTACATTTAATATAAATACAATTACTGCATGAAGAGCAACAAGATGTGCATATAGTCGAAGGCTGTGCCAATGCAACTCTTACAGGAAATCAAAAAAATTATTTTATGTCATTCAAATTGCACCATCACCAGAAAATGTTATTGTTAACCCTTGTGAGACTTATTGGTATTGCACTAAAACCTAAGCTAGTCTTTTGGCACGTCATTTGCTGCGCAGGCTGCCTCGGATCGGGGAGCGTGCGGAGCAAACAATTGCGATTGCCTTTTACAATTTCTACATTAATGCTATCGATTTATTAAAATGTATATGTTTTAGATGGGCAGATTGCGACGTCTGTGGCCGATGTTGACCCACTCCAGAGGCACACTGTTGCCCACGTTGTATGAGGCTGGATTGCAGCTGTTTAGCTTTTTAGCTGGCTCGCAGCGACGGCTCACATTCCAATAGGCGAAGCCTTGGGGACAGCGATATATCTGTCCCTCGATGTGGCCTGTTTGCTGCGAGTAGCCGCACTTCACGAAGACTTGGCTGCATTCATCCTGGTTCAGTGCAAAGTGTCCCTCCTCCGGACAAAGAGGCTCTGTCGAATGAATTGGCACCTAAACGGAGACAAATTTGGGTGGGTTAGTAAAACTGTGCGATTTGCCATATCTAACAGATACTTGCCATGTTTAGTGGTTCCACGGCCTCATCAAACAGCTGTGTACGTGACGATCCCTTGTTGTAACAGGTGTCATTGGGTTCTGGCTTGCCGCAGCGACATGATGCCTCCTGATAGACGGTACCATTGGGACATTGGAACAATACAATATTCAGATTCGAGTCAGAGTTCTCATTGCACTGGTAGAATACGCCGCATTGCTTGGAGTGTCGACGGAAGCCGGACGGGCAGACAAACAAACTTTGCTCCTCAGTGGTTGTTGGGCAGGGAGCACTTGAATTGTTGGATACCTCAGGCTTTGGTTTCTCTTGCTGTTCTGTGGTTGTCTCCATTGGCCTACTTGTAGTAGTTGTATCCGTTGGCTTAGTGGTTGTTGTATCCACTGGCTTAGTTGTAGTTGTATCCTCCGGTTTATTTGTAGTATCCACTGGCCTAGCTGTAGTTGTATCCGTTGGCTTAGTGGTTGTTGTATCCACTGGCTTAGTTGTAGTTGTATCCTCCGGCTTATTTGTAGTATCCATTGGCTTAGTTGTAGTTGTGTCCGTTGGCTTAGTGGTTGTTGTATCCACTGGCTTAGATGTAGTTGTGTCCTCCGGTTTATTTGTAGTTGTGTCCATTGGCTTACTTGTAGTTGTGGTGCTGTCTGAGCTGGTGGTGGTCTCTGGCTTACTTGTTGTCTCTGGCACCATGGTGGTGGTTGTCATTTCAGTCCATGGTGTTGTTATTTCAGTCGGTTTTGTTGTTGAAGTCGTGCTGCCTGAAGAGCAATTGCCGGACACCTGATCGGCGTAGTTACATGTGTCCAGAGATGTGTCCCAGACCGTGCCCTTCGGACAACGGAACTTATATACTTGATAGGTATTCTTGTTCTTGGTGCAGCGATAGTAAATGCTGCAGTCCTCTGGATCAGCGTGGAAGCCTTCAGCTGGACACGTAAAGTTCACTGGCGGAGCCTGAGTAGTAGTTGGAGGATAGCCTGGCACTGATCCAGTTGTTTCTGGATACGTTTCTGTGGTTGGATAATCGGTGGGCTTTGTTGGGATATCCGTTGGCTTCTCCGTGTAATCAGTGGGCTTTGTTGGGGGTCCAGTCGGTTTCGTTGGAGAATCTGTTGGTTTCGTAACTATTTCCGTTGTTGGCTTCGTTGGTGGCTCTGTTGTTGGCTTTGTTGGCGATTCTGTTGGTGGTTCTGTTGTTGGCTTTGTTGGTGGTTCTGTTGTTGGTTTTGTTGGTGGCTCTGTCGTTGGCTTTGTTGGCGGTTCTGTTGTTGGTTTTGTTGGTGGCTCTGTTGTTGGTTTTGTTGGTGGCTCTGTCGTTGGCTTTGTTGGCGGTTCTGTTGGTGGTTCTGTTGTTGGCTTTGTTGGTGGTTCTGTTGTTGGTTTTGTTGGTGGCTCTGTTGTTGGCTTCGTTGGTGGTTCTGTTGTAGGTTTCGTTGGTCGATCTGAAGTAGTAATTTCGGTAGTTGTCACGGTTGGATTTGTTGTTGTTGGAGCTTCAGTTTGGCCTGAACAGCCAGGGACATTCTGCGCATGATCACAGGTTTGGATATCTGCATTCCAGCCCGTATTCTTGGCGCACATAAATTCATGCTTCGTGTAGGAGTCTCCTGTTTTCTGACACCTGTAAAACTTTCGGCAATTGTTAGGATCAGGCATGAAGCCTTCGCCCTTACACTCGGTGCCAGGTGGCAAATTGGGCACCATGGTTGTAGTTTCGGGCACCATCGTTGTGGTTGGCGATTGCGTGGGAGTGCTCCACGATGTCGTGGGCTGACTTTCAGTTGAGGTTGGTCTGGGTGTTGTCGTAGTCCATAGTGTCGTTGGAGGTTGATATGTTGTTGTTGGCTCAGCTGGAGTACTTGTGGGCTGGTTGGTTGTAGGTTGGTTGGTTGTGGTCTGCCTATCCGTTGTTGATTCTGTGGCTGGCTCAGTTGGACGATTTGTCGTAGTTGGCTCCGTGGTGGTAGGCGAAATAGTTGTCGGACCCTCAGTGGTATTGTCACATGGACCCTTATCGGACTCAGTTGTAGCATTGCCAGGGCCATCTTCTGGCTTTGGATTGCACATATTCAAGTCGTGATTGCAGGTTTGTAGGTCCTGGTCCCAAACTGTGCCCGCCGCACAATGGAAAGCCACCTGGCTAAAGCCGCCCTTACCATTGCTGATGCAACGATAGAATTTCGCACAATTGTCTGGATCACCAATGAAGCCCTCAGATGTACACTTCACATTAGTAGTTGGGCTCGTTGGCTTTTGCGTAACCGGCCTTTCGGTAGTTGGTTTTTGGGTTGAGGGTTTCGCCGTTGTAGTGATCGGTTGTTGTGTTGGTCTTTGGGTTGGTTTTTGTGTTGTGGGCTTTACAGTGGAGGGTTTTGGTGTGCTTGGGGATTGCGATGAGCCCTGATTAGGTGTAGTGGGTGGGATTGGCCGTTGAGTGCTGACGCTACTGCCACAATTTTTATCTTTGACGGCCCAGGCATGATTACAAGCTTCGATCTGGGCGTCCCACACAGTTCCGGGCGGGCACGAAAAGGCCACCGTATAGAAACCACCTCTATCGTTGTCCACACAGCGATAGAACTTGGCACAGTCTTCATCATCGCCTAGAAATTGACCATTAACATTACAAGTACCAGAGGGCTTTGGCGACGGGGTGGAGCTAGAGCTACTTGAGCTAGAGCTACTTGAGCTAGATGTTGTAGAGCTGATATTGTTGCTAGATTGAGAGCTTGTAGATGTCGTTTGCTCTGTGGAGCTGCTGCTTGAAGACGATGATGTAGAGGATTGGTTATTGCTGCTATTGATGACCCGCTTGCATTTAAGGCTCTGCATGTCAATCTGCGATGGATGGTTGCAGCTGTTGGCCTCGGGATGCCAAAGGGTATTCGATGGGCAAGTAAATGATACTTTCATAAATCCGCCCTTTCCGTTGTCAACGCATCGATAGAATTTCGAACAGTTTTCCTTGTCGTCTAAGAAGGTTTCCTCACTCTCACATTTCTCTGCTGGCTTGAATGGTTTCTGCGTTGTTGTTGTGGTTGGTTCCTGGTTGGATGATCCTTGATTCGAAGACGATTCTTGATTAGAGGAGGAGCCTTGATTAGAAGATGATCCTTGGTTAGAGGATTGATTTGAGGATGATCCCTGATTAGAAGATGAGCCTTGATTCGAGGATGATCCCTGATTTGAAGATGAGCCTTGGTTGGATGAAGAGCCTTGATTCGATGACGGGCCTTGATTAGAGGAGGAGCCTTGATTGGAAGATGATCCTTGGTTAGAGGATTGATTTGAGGATGATCCCTGATTAGAAGATGAGCCTTGATTCGAGGATGATCCCTGATTTGAAGATGAGCCTTGATTTGATGAAGATCCTTGATTGGTGGACGATCCTTGATTTGATGAAGATCCTTGATTAGAAGACGATCCTTGATTAGAGGAAGAACCCTGATTCGAGGATGATCCTTGATTGGAAGATGATCCTTGATTGGAAGATGATCCCTGATTAGAAGATGAGCTTTGATTTGATGAAGATCCCTGATTAGAAGATGATTCTTGGTTGGATGATGATCCCTGATTAGAGGAAGAACCTTGATTGGATGAAGAGCCCTGATTAGATGATGATCCTTGATTGGAGGATGATCCCTGATTAGAAGATGAGCTTTGACTTGATGAAGATCCTTGATTAGAAGACGCTCCTTGGTTGGATGATGATCCCTGATTAGATGACGATCCTTGATTGGATGAAGAGCCTTGATTAGAGGATGATCCTTCATTGGAGGATGATCCCTGATTAGAAGATGAGCTTTGACTTGATGAAGATCCTTGATTAGAAGACGATCCTTGGTTGGATGATGATCCCTGATTAGATGACGATCCTTGATTGGATGAAGAGCCTTGATTAGAGGATGATCCTTGGTTGGAGGATGATCCTTGATTGGATGAAGATCCTTGATTCGACGAGGAGCTTTGATTTGATGACGAGCTTTGATTGGAAGATGATCCTTGATTAGACGACGATCCTTGATTGGAAGACGAGCCTTGATTGGATGAAGATCCTTGATTCGATGAGGAGCTTTGATTTGATGAGGAACTTTGATTAGAAGATGATCCTTGATTGGACGACGATCCCTGATTGGAAGACGAGCCTTGATTTGTTGCACTTCCTGTACCACTTGCCATAGCTTTGCATTCTTCCTTCTGTACATCAGTTGGATGGTTGCAGCCCTTTGATTCGGGATCCCAAACAGTGCCCGGTGCACAATCGAAAGCAATCTTATCAAATCCACCATTTCCATTGTCGACGCAGCGATAGAAGCGCGCACAGTCCTTTTTGTCAGGTAAATATGTTTCGGAGTGCTCGCACTGTCCGTCAGGATTTGAAGGTTTACTTGTTGTCGAGTTTGAAGAGCTCGAGTTGGATGTGGACGATTGGTTGCCAGAGTTTGAAGAAGATGAAGAGCTTTGATTGCTGCTCTGATTAGAGGACTGATTGCTGGAGTTTGACGATGAAGATGAGCCTTGATTGCTGCTCGACGAGCCTTGCTGACTGCTGCTTGACGATGATCCTTGCTGGTTGCTAGATTGATTGTTGTTATTACTGTTGTTTGAGCCGGAACTAGAGCTGCTTGATTGATTGTTTCCGTTGGATTGCTGGCTGGATGTGCTGTTGCCAGCTTGACTATTCCCGCTGCTGGAGGAGCCAGATTGTATGTTGCATTGTTTCTTCTGATCTTCGCTAGGCAGAACGCAGACCTTCTCCTCTTGACCCCAAACAGTGCCAGGACCACATGTAAATGGCACCACTTCTAGATTACCATCAATATCCTTGCGACATCTGTAGAACTTGGCGCAATCCTTTTGATCGGGTATATAGGTGTTCTCGTCCTCGCATTCGCTTGGTGCAGGCGTGTTTGTCTGATTGGATTGGTTGCTGGAGCCACTGCTCGACTGATTGTTCGATGAGCTCTGGTTGCTCTGGTTGCTCTGGTTGTTGCTGGCAGACTGGTTACTGCTGGAGCTTTGATTTTCGTTATTGTTGGAGCTTTGGCTGCTGGCATTTTGACTGTTGTTGGCGTTCTGGTTGCCGCTTGAAGACTGGTTGTTGCCAGAGTTTTGGTTATTACTGGACGATTGGTTGCTGCCAGAGTTTTGATTCGAAGAACCCGAGCTGGACTGTTGAGTGCTACTGCTCCAACTTTCTGTGCTGCTGGAAGACTGATTGCTGTTCGACGATTGTTGGTTGCTGCTCGATGTGGATGACTCCTGGTTGGAGCTTGAGCTCGATTGATTCGAGGAATTGTTGGATGAGCTCGAGCTATTGGACGAGGAAGACATTGAGGAGCTCGTCGAGGAGCTTTGTTGACTGCTGGACGAAGATGACGATGAGGTGGTATTCTGATAGCTCGATTGGGAGGACTGTGTCGAAGTTTGCTCATCGCTGAGAGGATCGGCCTGGTTGCGGCAGCCGCCATTGGCACGAACTTTGACTATATGGTTGCAGGACTGCAGAGACTCATCCCAGGCAGTTCCGTCCGAACAGCGAAAGCCAATTTTATTATAGCCGCGTCCATTGGAGATGCAGCGATAGAACACGGTGCAGTCAATGGGATCACTCATAAATCCATCATCCTCGCACGACACTCCCCCCTCCTCAGCGGCCGAGCGCAAAGATGATGAGCTCGAAAAGGATATGACTGAAACACCACTCAGGCCTGTCAGTCCATAATTTGTGGGCAACTGATTTGCAGTCGCATAGGTGTGCAGCTGCAAGGCGGCGGCGGGTGTTACGGCGCTATTAAGCATCGCATTATGTCCATTCTGGTTATTGACGAGCCCATCAAACGGCAGCTGGCTGTCAGCCTCCTCGCCGACATCGATTTCGTTCATGTACGGCTCGCACTCCCCGCGTCCGGCCAGCATCGGAGGCAGACACAGTTGGAGGGTGCGCGAGAAGACCGTGCCCTCCTTGCAGGCGAACATGTACGGTTTGATGTAATGCTCGGAACGCTTCTCGCAGCGGTAGTAGATGCGGCAGTCGTAGTCATCGGGAAAGAGGCCCTCCTCCGGGCAATAGAAGGCAACATCGTCGGGGGCACTGCGTCCACGGGCTGACGAAGATGGAATGTCTGCAATAAAAGTCAAGCGATATACTCGTTTGTAAGCTGGATTTAGTTGGGGGCCATTGCGATTAAGCATATAAATTAATATTGTCACGCCCAACGGCACTGGCGTAGTGCATTTCAGTCAAATGTTTGTCAAAGGATACATACGTTATACACATACATATATGTATGTGTATAGAGGATATGTGCTGGCAATTCAGAACCGGCCGCTGGAACAAACCATTCAACTGAAACTTCCTGTCACAAATGCCCCGCCTGAATATATTTTGCTCAATTTCATCTGACATTTTGCGCTCGACCCTCCCTCTCTCTCTCTCTCTTGGAGCGGGATTTTTCGCGTTGTCAAAATAAAATTGATAATTTATTGTCATTCAATGGGTGTGCTATTTTTTTTTTTTTAATATGTATTTGGAATCTGCTTCTTCTTATAGCGCTGCTGTCGCGCATTCCAATAAATTTAAATGCATTTATGGCCCTTACAGCGGAACAAATTCATTTCGAAAATGAATTGTGTATGTTTTTTTTTTTATTCACGTACCCACAGCTCCATTGGCCGCAACAATGTTTTTTTCTATTTTTTTTTTCTTTTTTGCCGACATGCCTTATAAACCAAATTGTTGTTGCGGCATGCAAATCTGGCAAAAACATTGTAAACGCGCGTCTAAAAATTAGACCCAACAGGGATTGGCATAAATTTGCATCAGTCACTATGCGATTTTCATTGGAGCCATGTAAGCCAAAGCCAATGCTTTATGGCCTGACGGCGTGCCCTCAGCCATACAGGTCCATTTACTCTGCCAAAATTGCCAAAATCCAAGGCCCATAAAACTTAATTATGGCAAATGTATGGAGCTCACTACTCCAGCTCAAAGAAATTGCCGGGTTTTTTTCGGGCCTTTTGAGAGAGGTGGATAAAAAAAAAACGCTATAGCTACGGCTCAGTAAAAAATTAGAAATGATTTGCCCAACTCCAAGTACAAATCGTATTATAAAAGTGCAGGCAAATATTGAAGTAAACCAATATGCCATATAAGTCAAGTTCCTTAATTGCTAGCTTGAGTCATGTCTTGGTCAACAGAATTCATTTGGCTATAACCGAGTGAGCTTTACTTTACCGATTTGAATAATGTAGCCTAGACCTGGTTCTGTCTATTTACCCAGTTATCCAAGATCCTGCCTCGAATCGCCTTTGCATAATATATTTTAATAAAACCCAATTGATTTGAAGAGCGTGTTGACTGCTTTTGGAAATGCATAAAATTCAAGTAATTCAACAAATCCCATAAGCCACTTTACATAGAAACATAATATCCAATTTTAATGGAAATATTATAATATGCAGAGGGACCCCGAGGAGCGTCGCTCCCATTACTCTCGGTCGCACTCGGCGCGCATGGCTTTCGCAGAGTCTAAATTGACCGTTTTGTGATTTTAATTATATATGATGTTTACTTTAGAACTTATGCAAAATGAAATAAAAGGAGCGACCGCAAACTTATATGGCGCCCAGCAGGCGACAGGCGTAACGGGTCCCAGGCCACAGGCTGACCGCACAGCATGTCCGCAAATAGTTTTGGATACGCCATGTTCCGGGACGAGGCCGGGCACTGTCAAAATCTAAGTGTGTGTGTGTGTGAGTGTGTGTGCTAGTGCCGTTGTGTGTTGCGTTAAAATTTCAATTTGCAGCATTAAAGCACATTATGGCATAGTAAATGTAGTTATTAAAGCTTAAACTATACTCGCCGTTGGCTTATACGAGCCGGCACTTGATACTCTGCCAGAGGGTAATACAATTTGTCATGCCATGTGTGTGTATGCTACACTATACTACAGTGTAGTGCACTCGTAATCTGTAGACATTTGCCTCTCGGTTGGTTTTATGTAGTGCAAGATAGACCACATCATAATTGTCTCTATATATCTATATGATCGTTCGATGCATGCTGCTTAGTATTTTTATATTTTTTTTAGTCTTCTGCCACTATGGCATATATCTTTAATCTAAATATTAATTGAAATGCTTCATCTAGCTAAGCATGAAAATTTATTCGGGTCTTTCTCCGTTTTGTTTTGTTTATTTGGGTTGTTAAGCATAGCTTTGGTGTGCGAAAATTCTAGCCCCACATTTTAGGCAAATGGCAAATAGTAATTAAAATTGCTCCCTTCTTTTAATAATTAAATATTTATCGAGCTGTTGTGATGCTTTGAAGATAGAGGAAGCAATAGGAATAATGTTTCGAGAATTTAAATTTAAGAAGCAAGCAAGAGAAATAAATAGAGACAGAGAGACAGTGATAGAGACAGCGAGAGAGAGAGAGAGAGAGTGAGACAGAGAGACAGAGACAGCGAGAGAGAGAGAGTAAGAGACAGAGGGACAGAGAGACAGAGACAGAGACAGAGACAGAGACAGAGACAGAGACAGAGACAGAGACAGAGACAGAGACAGAGACAGAGAAAGAGACAGCGAGAGAGAGACAGAGTAAGAGACAGAGAGACAGAGACAGAGAGAGAGATAGAGAGAGAGACGGAGACAGAGACAGAGACAGAGACAGAGACAGAGACAGAGACAGAGACAGAGACAGAGAGATATGTATACGTAAGAAGAGATTAGCTACAAGAACTTATTTATATGTATTATAACCCACTTGGAAAACGTTCTATAGCTATCTATAGCTTTACATAGCTTTACTTCATAAAAGATATGAAAAATAGTTGTTTAAAAATTCTGTTGTGCATATAATTGGTTATTATCCAAGGCGAGCTCCGTGACAAGCCTGAGCCGCGATTTGATTACTTTGGCTTGCAAGCCGACTACAGACTAATATAATAAAGCAGCTCATCCTATTCTCTTTTTGTGTAAATGCCAACGTAGACAAAATAAAAGAATTCAGATGTCAGTTTTCATTTTGCCTTGTGCATTGCATTCCGGCGAGTTGGAAGCTATTTTCGCTTTGTACAAGTAGTTGCATGTTGTAAATATGATATTTGGAATTTTGAGCTGCTGTCCAAGTTTGTCGCTCCCATGGCATCTGCTACTACGACTACTATTCCTGCTTCTGCTGCTGCTCCTGGGCTTGGTATAATTTCATTTGCGTCTGGTGGCATTTTGTCGCTAACTTTATGTTGAGCAACGTACGTGTGCGGCCAGGATGGCGTCAACAGTTTTACGGCGGGACAAAGAGAGGCAAAGAGTGAAGAGTGAATGAGAGAAAGATATGGGGAAACAGAGATGGAGTGAGATAGAGAAAGAAAGTAAAAAAGAGGTAGGGACAAATTCTTTCTCTATGCCCCATTCATAAAGATTTTGATCTACAAAAGAAGTCGTTCAATATTCATATATACATATGCATATATAGAATTTTACAATAATATTAATTATAAAGAAGAGTACTCCAAATACTTTATTTTATTTATATTCAAGTCAAAGAAATCTGTATGAGTTCTTCTGGGGCATCGCAGCTGCCACAGAGTATCCGCTAGTCGTATATATTGTTGACTTGATTACCTAAGCTGGCTCTCAGTTTTGTTTTTGTATTTTTTTCTGGTTCTCTCAGAAGTGTGTCTTTGGCTCGGCATTAGATGCGGCAAATGACCAGAGCCAGAAGAAATTCAATTTATTATGCAGCTTGACTTTTTTCTGACATTCTGGGCGAGATGACAGTGCGCCTGATGCTGTGACAGTTGCTCCGCATAAAGCCTGGCATGGAAAGGGCACACAGTACGCTAATTCCAACAGCTGGCCTTGTTGAAGATTCCGTTTGCTGTTTGCAGCCCTTTGCCCTCCGCTTGCCCTGCTGCGATTATAGATTTTGGTATGCGATGCGGCAGCTGCGTTTGAATTTCGCGCTGCGCTGCGCTCGAACAGCTTTTAATATTGGAAATGTCCTTGAAAACATTGCAATGACCAGTGCACCGAATCCGAATCCGACAACATTACTCATACGCAGCGTGTGACAACGTTGCCTGCCTGACGGCCGGGTCTCTTGTGCCAACATCCTCATTGGCATGCATTATTCATTTTTCGAGATAAACTCGGTAGGAAATTGCCGACAGCTGCCATAAAAGATATTTAATATTGAACTACGTTTTGTCGCACATTTAAATGGAAATTATATTTGACTTGGCAGCAATTAATTTGAGTTTCAACAACTTAAGAGCTTCAGTGCTTGTCATGTCAACTAAGTAGTTGAGATGGCACGGAACGCCTGCCTGCCCTACTTTCATGGCTGCCTGCCAGCCCGGCTGCTGGTAAATGAAACATAAAGCGCTTTTAGTTAGAATCACGTTCGTCTCAATTAAACTACATTAAATTCAATTAACAAGCAGCAGGAGGCAGCTGCGCAAAATATAAGCAACACTCCCATTACGGTTAGAGGCGTGGCCTCGCCCTGGGATGCCAAAGATCTTTGTGTGCGAGCGACCTGACCCACTATAACTGCCAATGGAGCCAGTGACATTGTCTCTCTATAGGTCGGGTCTACGACGTCTACGTTACAATTGACTTTCATTACTTCTTACAATCATGTTGCATTATTGAGCGTTGTCACATTGGACAGGCCCGTTGAGATGAGGGAACGAGTCGACGACTCGAAGAGTCGATGACTCAACGGCTGCGTGCTGCACGACGCGTTAGTTCGTTCGTGTAATTAAGTTTAATATTTAATTTAATTGCATATTGTAGACATACAGTTACAGCAACTACAACAACTATAGCAACTACAACAGAGCAAATGAGTCATAAAAGGACACGAGCACGCTCCGAGACATTGCCTGGCTCAAAATTATAATGAAAGCCGGAAGCGCAAAGGCTTTCAGACAAAGTTGAGAGTATCGTCGCCTTAGCCACACCCACAACAACCAATTGCCCAGCTGGCAAAGGTGAAGGCGAAAGTCCAGGAATCGCTTATAGCCAGCGTCCTCTGTTCGTGACTTCTTAGCTCCAGCAGAGCTGCCACATACATACATACATACATACATACATACATACACACATACACACATACATATACGTATGCGTTGTCTAGCGCTTAGTTACTTTATTTTATGTTGACCTCTTTCGGCTGCATTATTATCATTGGAGTTGTGCCTGACCTGCTTATGGCCAGTTACTTTATGTTCTTGGCATGGGATTATGGCATGTTAGCAGTCAGTTTGTGTCTGGGCCTTTGGGCGTGTTCACTGTATTAAACAAGTTGTTCTTGGCCATCTAATGAATTGCGTTCGCAACCCAATTTGCCAGCTCAGCTAATGATGTATAGCCACATGGCTGCTCCTTATGCAATAATAATCAGGCTCTTTAGCTTTCGACTCGAATCGATTCATAAACATCAAAGTTTATGTTTTCTATAGATAATCAAGCGATTTTTGTTTGCGGCGAAAACTAACACAGGCATTAAATAAATGTTTTCCGAAATATATTATTCATATATTTTGATAAAAACGTATTATTTATGCTTTATATCTACAATATATATATATATATTCTATTCAAGCTGTTGCTTGTGCAGAAATTAACAGACGCGTATATAAATCAATAATTGAATAAATATTATATTAAAATTTTAGCAAATTAATAGAAAGACATAATTTAGCAAATATTAAAAAAATATAAATATGTATATGTGTTTTAAAAATTATTTGTATGAAGTAATTTAGCACATAATTTTAGCAAATATTTAAGATAAATATTTTAATAAATAATAAATAAATAAATAGATACAAAATTTTAGTAAAAAACTGAAAAAATATTTTAAACAAATATTTATAATCAGTAAAAAAAAAAATTAAAATAAATCGTTTATAAATATTTTATATAAATATTTCAGTAAATATTATAAAGAAAAAAAAAACCTTTCAGAAAATATGTAAAAATAAATATCTAAATAAATAAATAAATATGTTAATAAATGTGTTTGAAACATAATTTAATAAATATTTTTAAATTGTATTAAAAAATATATGAAATAAATAATAAAAGATTTATTTCAAATATTTTTAATGATGTATTAATGTTTTTTTTTTGTTTTCAAATATTTTTCAATACAATATACAAATTTTTGTTAAAATAAGTATTAAACACATTCATTGACATTTATTTTTATATCTACTATAAGTATTGCTTGATATATGGTTTAAGTTTGAGCGAAATCTATGTCAATCCGCAAAATATAAATAAACTAAATACATATTTAAAAAAATGAAAATATATTAGGTCAAATTATCAATTGTTTTTTGGTTATTCAATTATTTTTAATCTATATATCTATATATAAATATCATATATAAATATTTTATTTATTTTTCAAACGCAATTCACTTGAAATTGAGTTTATAGCTCTTCGTTTATTGAAGTCTTAATTTGATTGAAAACTAAAGTAACTGAGGCGCTTTAATTAAAAAGTTTCAATCTCCGCATATTTACATACTTTGCTGCACCAAAAATGTGTCAACTTTTTTGTAAACCGCATTAGATATTGATTAGATGCTGCAGTCTACTTGGCTATGCCCAATGATACAGTTATATTTCATTGGGTTCGAGCAAAGTTGCCCATTTCTCAGTGCAGCGTCAATAGCCGGCAGTTATTGGGCGTGAAAAGTTAGATATTTGCATGTTTGAGTATACCTCGCCATTAAGTAACAATCCCAACAATGAGTGAGTGCGAGTGAGTGTGTGTGTGTGTGAGTGAGTGAGTGACTGCTAGTGTGTGTGGGTGTGTGTGTGTGTGTGTGGAAGGCAGCGGGAGTCTGTGTACAGCCCACGGGATTCAATTAATTTCATTTGTAGTGCGGCGCAACGAAACGCTGCAAGCGATTACTAAACACACACACACACACGCGCACACAGAGACATAGGAAGCACACACACACACACACACCGACACACCCTGACTAGCGCAAAGTTGTACTTACAATATTTTCAATTAAGCTGCAACAATACCACAAGAATAATAACAATTACAGCAGCAACAGCAACAATTTTATACAATGCAGAACATATATGTATATGTGTATGTTTTAGTGTGTGTATGTGTACAGCAACTGCACAAACTCCCATGCCACGCCCAGTCACTTTCCAATCTACTCTCAGCCAGGCCATAGAACGCTAAACCAATCTTAAGAACGGGTGAAGGCTGAAGGAGGCGTGGGGGAGAGAAGCTGGGGCTGGGATCTCACAGGTTGCGTCTATTGTGTTACGCCGTATGCCTGAGATACGGTTGATAACAGTTAGAGCAACTGCCCGAGTAACTGGAGATGTGCATTGTGACAGAGCTCTGGCAGCTAACGATGTGGCGGCGCCTTCATAATTAACACTGCCTGGCGCACCTGGAGGAACAATCGCCGTAAAGCAGGCTCATGGCATCCATAAGCAGTTAACATATTAACGTAACTAGGGCAACTGGGTCAAGTTAATACCTAACAATGATTCGATTTCGTCGAAATTGAAAATTGATTAAGCTACTGGCTCTTACTATTGCTGCAGCACTGATGTCTCTATTATTTAGATAATCGGCTCAGCTTAAGCCTTGTTAATTCCATATTCAAAATGCCCCAGCGCCTATTATTCAATTATATTTGCGTGCAGAGTCCTGTGCATTGTTAAGTTCACCAGCTTGCTAAGGTCAATAGCATTGTGTTTATCATCATAAATTAACAATTGTGCAGACACGCCTCAGGTGTGCAACACCTTTGCAAGATTTGAAACAAAAGCTTGACCTAAGGCCACGGAAGCACTTAGGCGGACGGCGCACTGCACAAGAGCACAGGACAGCGGAGCGGAATAGATGGGAATAGAATATGCATCGCTGCACTAAGGTCTTCTCTAAGGCCATGTAATTTACCTAACTTCAGCAGCTGCTATAAAAAAGAGACAAGACAAAGGCAAAAACAAGCTCAAACTGCAATTCAGACTCGCGTCCTCAAGTGGAAGTTATGCACGTGTTAATTATTTATAGGAGTATCAGTTGAAATGCAACTGGAGAGCTGCGGAGCTGGAATACCAGAGAGCTGCCCATACGAAGCTATCGCGCTGCAAATACCTGAACACAGAATGCCAGAGCTGCTGGCCAGAGTTCTCTGGAATAAATTATACAAATTATTATTTAGTCAGGCAGCTGCCTAGCAGCTCTCGCACTCTCGCACTCTCGCACTCTCACACTCTGGGCGAGGCTAGCCGATCCGGTTAAGGCAAAAGTTATGCGCAGACAAATCGCTTATTTAGATTAGAGCTGACAGCTGCGCAGCCGCAGAGGCAGCTGGAAGAGCAGGGGCAGCGGCCACTGGCTGCAATCTCGATTTACAGTCGGTTCGCTTAACGATTTGCTTGTTGCATTGGCGTCAAAGTTGTGCCAACAAGATTGTTAGCAGGACTCGGGGCGTTGCTGTAATGCCAACTAAATGTCTAGTTAAGTTAAGCGCAGCTGCTGCTGCTGCTGCGTGTCTATCTTGGCCTTTTGGCGTGCGATCATTTTCAATTAGCCGCTCACAGTCAGCCGCATAAGTAATGCTCCCTGTTAAATTTACGCCTGCCTGAGGCGCACAAATTACCGCTCAAGCCCCATGCTAATAAAATGATGTGTAAGACGGTGGCTGTGGCCAGCTGCGATCGCGCATGATTGATGACAGCTCATATGGGCTGGGCTAAGTGGCACTTAAGGATTATTAAATGGACTCGAAACGTGAAACGAGACAGTTTTTCCACTGACTTTGTGCATTTGTCATAATAAAATTAGCATTTGGCTGTCGCCGAACTGAGCTGCCTGGGGCGAAAGTCTGCAGACAAGGATTTCCTGGCAACTGCCTAGAGAGAGCTGCAACACTTATCAGCGTGTTGACAGCCATCACTAGGAGGGAAGTGGAAAGTGGCAAGGGCAACAACAACAGCACAGGCCCGATGACAATTTTTGCAATTTCTAATTTGCCTTTCACCCACTTGTTTCATGTGCCACTGCAGATTTCATTCCATTGATTGCGATGCGCAGTGGCACGAGGCAAAACAGTGTATTGCTGCAGCTGTTGCTGCTGCTGCTCCTGCTGCTCCTGCTGTTGTTGCTCCTTTTGCTTCAGTGTTTGCCCCAGGGAACTGTCTGTCTGCGCTGTGGCTCGTTTGCCAGGGCGCGGACGTTTGCCCAGCTGAATACCACACAACATGCAAAGGAGCAACGATAGTTGGCTATATTATTATTGAAATGACTAATTCAATTTGAGCTCCCATGGGCCAGCCCACAAGTGGGTGTGGCAGCATTTAAGCCGACTATCGCATTTCGCTTAGCTGACAAACAACGAGATGTTGACTTTTTGCTGAGTGGGCCAAACTAAATTCAAATCACGTACGGTGTCCATTGCCATTTTTTCGTTTCTTTTTCTGTTTTTTTTTTCTTTTTTCTTTTTTTGCTGACCAATTTCACGCAGCTGCAACAAATCAAAAAGCAAGCAGCAAATCGAGAGTCGAGGCGAGTCGAGCGCCGTCACAGACGGCGTCCGAGAGAAGTGCTAAATAAATTGAAAAATTCTAAATTTTAATAAAAATTGTCGCAATATGGCTATGAAATTGCCATGAGCTGCGGGCCATCGTCAGCCAGGAACAGCAACTGGCAATGGTAGAGGCAACGGCAGCCGGCAGCCGGCAGCGGCAGAGATGGCCATCCCATGGCATATCCATGGCAATCACGTGATCCGCATTCGTTGCATCGCAAATTCATTTTGTATGCCAGCTCATGAAATTAATAAGAGTATATTGGTTTTCTGCAGACGGGCTATTCTATGAATTCTATGAACGAAGATGTACAGGCGTGGCAAATCGGCAATGAGTATATACATCAATTTTAATATATGTATATTAAATTAAGCGAGTATATTAGATTACTAAAGCTAGAGTTGTTTAGATTTTAAGTAAACTGTGCAAGGATGCAATGTATGTGCAAGAGGGCGTGGCAAATCGCCAGGGACTATGTGTATATAAATTATATGATAGGTGTGAGTCAATTAATAAGCATAAGCGCGCATTTTAATAGATTTTAAAGATTTTTGTTGAAATGACATCCAAATAATTTTAGTTAAAATCTAAACATATCTTTCTAGAGAGCAAATTTTAATCAAAATACTGTCAAGTGCCTATAGTTCGAAATGGCAGAGGGTTGTGTTTTTTCAACTTAAACAGAAATCCAAATTATCGAGAACGAGTTTTTTTTTTCCAAGGGCATAAAAGTTTGTTCACAATCTTTAGCGATTTTGGGTTTGGCGAGTTACAAATTACCGAAACTCGACTGTGCCATTGATAAATATATGATGAAATGTTTACTTCATACTTCAGCTAATCTTAATATATTTTTAACAATTATAATATATATCATTATATCTACATATGTATATGTCTTTCATTTTGAAAAATAAAGGAATATTGACTAATTTTCTATAGAGAAGTTAGCTCACATGAGTATCATGCAGTCGGCTATGCCCGATTGCAAAGTACCTCACTGTTGCTTTTTTTGATGCTAGGCGAGCATCGATTGATATGTATTTGTCAGTATGTTAGTATGAGCGAATTCTGAAAGGTTTTTTTTTCAGTTTTTTTCTGCTAAATGTTTTTATTGGTATTTCATACCCTCTAATCGAAAAACATAATCGATACAATTGGGCGTGTTTGAGAAGGGTATTTGCCTCCGCAATTGCATTTAATATATAAATGATAGTAGAAGTAGCTTTATCTTAATAGGGTGAATGCTCATCTTCTGCAGTTATAGCTAGGCTTTAATAGCTTTTAACCGAGAAGATATTTGCTTAATGCCAATAATTGAGTTCTGCCTATCCTGTACAGGATATCAACTAGTTGCCATAGCTTGCATTGAGGCTTTGGCTGTGGTTGATGCGGTTGAGTGTCGAGACGAAGGATTTAGTTTGTCGCCATTGAATCGGCCGCGTAAGCCCTGCTGGCATTCCCTGTGTGATTTTGTCACTCATATTTCAATGGCAGTTCAGTTTATGGTCCCTTTTTTCTCGATTTGTTGTGTTGCTCACTGTGTAAATTGCTTAAATGCGCTTCATATTTATTGCATATTTCAATTTAATTTTAATTGATGCGATGTTGACACATATTTCAAATTTATGAAGTGCTTAAACTAGTCGAGGAATGCGCTTAAACTAAAAAATAAAAATTAAAAATTATGTACATATATTAAATTGACAAAATCAATATTCCACAAATGACATGATATAGATTATTAATATACGGACAGAGCACGTACATACAGAGCATAGAGCAGCAAAAAACCAGCCAGAGATCTGGGAAATTTCTTTTCAGTGGGGTCGTGCGTATAGCATAAAAATGATAATAATTGGGGCAAAAACAATCGCAACATTTTATAAACTGTATTCAACGGCAACAACACATTTTTTTTCCTCGCACAATTTTAACATTTTAATTAATAATATTTCGCATGCGTTTATATCCTCTGGCCACAAAGGACATTGTGCACTTGTTTGGCAATATGATTTTGACAGATAATTAGTTTTCGCACAATATGCCGCTGGAAACACTTTGATAGCTCGAATAAATGCATTTTTGCATGCGCCTTTCGACCTAACAATACAAAAATATGTCTATCTCGATATGGATTCAGGTATATCATATCAGGACTATGGGCAGTGCTTGGTTAGATATATGAAAAATGCTCCTGTTCTTATATTTTGAATAAAATTTGATTAGAGCTACAGTTAAGCCTAGTTTATCATATCAGGACTATAGACCTGACATATTTTATATGGTCAGTGCTTGAATAGATATAGCAAAAGATCTACAGTTGTACCTTAAATCAAATCTGTTTCCGTCCAGCTAAGTTTTGAAGCGATTTTAGGCTGGAAAATAATATATGGTTCATAGCACCCTTTCTTGAATTTCGAATCAAATTTGATTAGAGGTCTCGTTCAGCTAAGTTTTTAAGCCACTTTAGGTTTAGGTTCTTTCATGTTTTCAGTCAAGAATTGATTAGAGTTTCAGTCAAGCTGTGTTTTTGATTCCGTAAGTGAACTTACATAACATTTCTATATAATATATGAATATGTTGAGAAGTAATCAGGTTATATTTACCTCGAGCTATGGCGGCGCCAATGCAAGCCCCCAGCAGCAGCAATCGGCAGAGCCAGCGAATTTCCGTCGTCGTCGTCGTCGTCCTCGTCGCCATTTTGTCGAGCTGCGAGAATGGCGTCATCTTTGGCGCCATTGCGTTTTATGTTGCCAAAATGTCACAACAACTGCAAAAGGCAAAGAATAGGAAGTGTTGAAATAACTGTCTGTATATATATACAATATATGTGTGTGTGTGTGTGTAATATGCAACAATACGTAACGCGTTTGATTCGAATTGCGCAAACAGCTGTGCGTTGAGTGAAAGAACTATGCAAAACATTAACTTTCAATTAGAGGGCGAGGCAGTCCACAACCATCCTCTGGCTATTTTGCGCATCATAAATTCCAAATCAATTTTCCTAATTAGCAAATGTCGCTGGCAATCAAGGATGCTCCACCAGAGCTTTGCCTGGCAGCGAGCTGGAGCACTTTGAAGACGCCGCAGTTAAATGAATTACGCCACGTGGCGCACTAGCCGAGCCGGGAAGCCGTTTCATAGGGAGCACTCGCAGGACCCATGTGCAGCACTTACTAGGACCGGTTCGCTGCTCCGCGTTCCGCTAACACAAGCTCCCGGCTCGTCGGTCATTTTGACGCCTCCCGTTTCGCTTTCATTTCCACAATTTGCACGCGCACTTCCTTTGGTCGCTTGGCTTTTGTTTTGGCCCCAAAGCCCGTTTAATAAGTTAATTGTAACTGCGCTGCACTTTTGCCGCTTTTGAATTTATGATTAGCCGCGGCCAAGGATGACGATGATGTGGGCTTAGCTGTCCGTTCCGAGTGCTTAACGCGGCTCATAGTTGGACTTCTTTTGAGGCGGCTTACAGTTATTATTATTTCTTTTTTTTTTTTTTTTGCTTGCCTGCTCTTCTTCTTCTACTTGGGCGTTTTGTAAGTTAAAGCCAGAGCACGCGGTTCGCATAAATGTCAACTGAGGTCCTGCTGCGTTTTATGAACTCGACTTTTATGCATTTCTAGCGCTTCCCTTTGGATAGCATTGCCATAGGAATGCCGGGCAGGCGAAGGAGCTGCTCCTGCCCCGCCTCCTCGTCATCATTATTGTCGTCTGCGTTTTTCCTGGCGGCTCTCTGCTGCTCCTGCTGCTGACTGACTGACTGTGCGTCAACTTCGTAATAATGGCTTGCCGCTCCTAGCCCCTTTTCCTGCTGCCAGTACAAAGTTTCAATACCACACAGTGGGTTCGATTATGGCTCGGGCATATTGATTAACTGCAATTCGTATAGTCGTGCTGGACAGTTTTTGGAACAACCACAATTGAATAGTTTCAATTAATTTGTAATAGTTTTCATATTTCATTGGAGTTTGCGTGAGTGCGAGGGTTGTTCGGCCCACTGTCGTCTCATTTATAGTTACTTGACACGGCAGCTGTAGCTGTAGCTGTAGCTGTAGCTGCAACTGCAACTGCAAGCTGGAAAGATTCTATTAACCTAAGAAATTACGAGAAATGAAAACTTATTACGAGAAGTCATTAAGATTCAAAGAATTAAAAACTTCAAAAGTAAAAAGTGGAAATGAGGCTGGGCCGAAGGCAGAGCCAAAGCCAAAGCATCATCGCTAACAGCGCAGCCATACAAACTGTTGTCGCTCTTAAAGAGAAGCCAGGCCCTGCGCCCCAGTCAATGGCAGTGCGCTTTGCTTTCAAGTTTTAACTACTTGACGGCAGAAAGGAAGGTCATAATTGTTAATGGGATTTTTGTTTAAACGTATAAGTGCAGCCGCAGCTACACTGAACCAAACGAAAACCAACAAAAAAAAAAAAAAAAAGTGCACAATTCTATTTTTATTATTTCCTGCCTCCTGCAAAAGTTGTAATTTGATTAAAAATTCGGCGAGTAAGTTTGATTAAAAAACTTTTGCTTTGACAATTATTAAATGCTGCATATTAAATCATTTGAAAGGGCTAGCTTAATGGCTGGCCATTAAGCCAGGCAAATCGAATGAGTGCAATCAGTCCGCATCGAATCGAATTGAATCAAATCGAATCGAATCGAGTCATTATTGCCACTCTTATCAATGTTTCCTGTCACTTTTCGGTAACTTTGTGAGCCCTGTTCCGATGTCAGCGACAACAACAACAACAGCAACAACAACAACTCAAAGGCTAGCAGTTAACGTTTTTCATATTGCCTCGGCATTTTCATCAGCCATTTGCCGACTCATTAAGCGACACCTCCACCCCTCCCCCCTTCCTGCCCTGTCGTTGACGGTTGGACTGCATTTTAAAAACGTCATTGGCAATTCGGTTTTACATGCTTTTAATTGACGTCGTCATGCAATGCAATTCAATTTATTCTGCACACCGTTAATAGTAATTTATACTGATGCAGGAGGCGGTACACACTTCCACAGATCGAAGTATGCACGATTCCGGCCATGACTTGAATGTGAGCAACACCTGCGTGCACCTGTTCACGGCAAACACGCTGCTCCTGCCTCTGCTCCCACTGCTGCCCCAGCTCCTGCTCCTGCTCCTGCTCCTGCACGTACGTGTGAGTACATGCAACAGACAGATGGTTGGCTGGCTTGCTCGCATTTAAGTCAAACACTGCCGTGCAACATGTCGTATGCGTAACGTGAGCTCAACTTCTCCAGCCTGGCGCATGAGTTATAGTTCTCGAGTCAAACGAACAAAAGTTTGCAATTAAAAACGCGCCATGAGTGCAGAATGCAACCTAAAATTGCTAAGCAACAATGATAATTATCGGAAATATCTGAAATTCCCAAACCAAATGCAAATGGAATGCTTAATAGGCATTTACACGAATGCCTTTCGATTGGCTTCAGTTCCTAATTTGAATGAATTCAGTAGCCGTTTCACACCTCATCTCAATGCTGTTCCATACTTTCGCAGTTGTTGTTGCAATTTCGTCTCAGTCGGTTAACTGGAATCGCTGCCAGGCGAATAAAAAACCTGTTTCTGGCTTAAATAGCGGCTAATAGCCACTTATTGCTTATATAATTTAATGGAGCACTCAGTTGGCATCTGACGAGGCTTTAAGGTCGCGTGCCCGACTCGAGTTGAATGACTTTTTGCACGAAAAGAAACACAACAGCAACAATTATAACAAATCAAATACAAGTGATGGAAAAAATATGAATCAAATTTTAGAGATTTCGGTAGACGACTGCAATTTCAATGGAAATTAAAAATCACAGCATGCATAAAACTGCGGCCTAGCAAATTTTAATTAAAGAGCCCGCTAGCCCTCGACCCTCAGTCCTCGGACGTCGGCGCGTCGCTGATGTTGATTTTGATGTCAAATCTAGATTGTTCATTTTGCCAAATATTAATTGACTTTTCATGGCTGGCACGAAACATCATTAACACAAATATAATTACGTGACAATTTGATGATTCGCCTTTTTGCCATGCACTAATCAAAAAGCAAAATTAATTACGCCGGTCCGAAACGGACCGCTGAACCACCCACCCACCCATCCACCCGAGGGATCAATCAGCAAACAGACCAAAAGGTAAACAATAAAAAGCTGGAGAGCCGGCGAGCAAATCCCGGCGATGTTTAAACAAACACAGAACATCCAACACGAGAAAAAAAAAAGGTTCGCCCATGCTGCGGGTTAACTTTGAAAAATGAAAGTCCACTTGGGTCGCCGAGCCGCTGAGCCAAGCAGCGTCACATTTTTCAATGGCCAAATAATAAAGCCCACAATGTCAGCTGGGAGTTATAATCTGTTTGCCGCTTTTTCATTGCCGCCATTTGGTCATTTGCTTGGCCGTGAGGTCCTGTGACCTGTGTCCTTTTCATTTATTTTTTCGCGTCCTGCCTGGCTAAATGAAACGTAAATTTGCAGCAATTACGCGGGTAAATATGCATTTAAATAAATTTGCATACAATTATTTACTGCGCCAAAATCTAATCAAATTTATCAAATTGCGCTGCGTTTGCTTTATATTTTGTTGTTTTCGCTTTTCGCTAATCATCTTTTCCAATGACAAGCTCAAATGAAATTTTTAATAACTCCAACCAACGACCAGACTGCTACGGCCATATACAAATATATATATATATTTATATGAGTGTATATATAGAGAGTCCGCCTCGTTTTGGTAATAAGCCAAAATGTTTTATGTGGCATCTCGTTTATCAACTCCCCGATATGCATATAAGCGCATCCACTTTGCTTTGTTCACATCGCTCGCTTTGTGCTGGGCTGCCTGGGCTCTGTGATAAATGACCCACTAAAAGCGGCGCTAAATATTGATAAGCGCTTTATATGTATGTAAGTATATAACTAGGGCTTTTGTTTCGGAAATATATAATAACTATATGTGTATGTAAATATATGCTATTTTAATTGCTGGTTTGAATTAAAAATCAATTTATGCTATTTGTAATATAAATTAATTAAAACTGTTTATAAATATGAATATAAACATAATAATAATTATTATTATTTTAGTTTAATGAGTTCAACTCATGGAGAATCATTATTAAAAATCCGTCAATATTTTATTTGTGGCCTCTGTGTAAATTTGATATATTGGAATCATTAGTATATATGTATATATGTATGTTATAATAAGCGACCTACATTGGTAAAGAGATTTCCAATTAGTTTGAAATTAGTATTTATTTTCATTCGCTTGATCGCTGGTGAACCAAATTCTAAACAGATTTTCAGGCATGAACATACAATATACAATACATACAATAAGTGCAAACATGCGTTCAAATAGTGCATAAAATTCGAGAGAGTGAATCAAATATATAATTAGAAAAGGAGCCCTGAAATTGATGGTTGCTTAGTGTCCCGTTGAGGGCTAATCCGACCCTGGGTAGATGCACGATGACTCTTAGAATTTTAGCGATACGTTAAGAGACGAATGCTGCGCCTAACACACTGGGAATACCTAAAATAACTATGAAGATTTTTACATATGCAGCAATAGATATATTTGATTTAAGGTTTGAATCTATATACAAATCTAGATTCAGAAGGCTAAGGAGTAATGAAAATCTAAATACCACGAACAGTTACGTATTCATTACCCTCTCTCCCTCTCTCTCTATCCCTCTCTCTATCTCTCTATTTATCTCCCTCTCTCAATTTCTGTCTCTCTCTCTCCCTCACTGTTCGATATTATCAAACTAAGCACCACATCAATTACGTCTTTATGAAAAGAGTCTGAGACAAGTGTATTCACTCCCGCTCTCACTTCCGCTCTTTCTCTCATTCTCGTTCTCTTCTCAATATTCGTTGCTATCAAACTAAACAGCAAAGCAGTTACATCTTCAATAAGACAAGTGTATTCACTCTCTCTCTCTCACTCTCCCTCTCTCTCTCTCTCTCTCTCTCTCTCTCTCACTCTCCCTCTCTCTATCTCTCCCTCCCACACTATTCGTTGATATTGCACTCGCGTAGGCAATTCCTTAAACTAATTTGGACAGTCATCTTTTGAGCCTCGCTTGTCTCTATAAATAATATTCGCATTTAAGAGAAGCTCATCGCAGCTTGAGCAGGCTAAACATGTGCCTAATTTTAAATAAACATTAACATTTGCTAGATTTTCATTGTTTCGTTTCTCTTTATTTTCTGTCCCGGATTTTTGCATATTTTTTTCTGCAGCGAATTAAAAGGCACATAGCTTTGCTGCAGATAAGCCACTCGAAGATTTACGACTCAGTCAGAGACGAGCTCTTCTTATTTTGTTGCTGTCTATTTTTTTTTGCTATCGCCAGAGCGGAATTCTCAAAAATTCACGAGCTAAACTAAACGGGATGAAGTAAGAGCTCGTTTGAAGGCGGCGGGCCGGGACGGGCACGGCAGAAGGTTGGATGTGGGACGCTTGGACGGGGAGTAGAGCGAATAAACAACGCACGAGATTTTCAACGATTTGGAGTGACAAATCCGGCACGATTTGGAGCTGTCCGTGTGTCGGGCAGACGCAACTTTGTCGCAGATTTATATGCGATGTCAGTGGAAACGGTTTATCACTTTGGCCTAGGCCTGTTCGTACCTTTTGCAGATTAGAGGCCACCAGAAGGCGGGGCGAGCTGGGCACGATTGCTAACCCAATTTCGGGCCCAACTCGAGCTGTGCCAAAGGTTGAATATTTCTGTAGAAAATTCCCCGTAGATTTAGTGCAATTTCATTTACTTTTGTCTTGGCATTTAGTGAGATTTGTTGGGTAGTCGAGGCTGAGCTCACAGGTCTGGCTGGCATTGTCAGGGATAAGGTAACATTTCAATACAATATACAATATTGCCTGGCCTTTTCCTTTTCCCTTTTCCTCCCGAGATTCCTGTCTGCTTAAATATAACATTCATCTAAATATATAATAATTTTCCCAAGTTGTCGCCCAGACAACATGCAAATCAGCTCCTAAGCAGCTTTCCACTTATTTGTCAGTTATTTATTGCACATTTCGAAGAATTTCCCGCAATTCGAATCAATATTTGTGTTTATTTTCTTTAGAGAAATTCGAAAATGTTCATCTGGTTTTAATTTTTGAATAATGATCTAATGAATAACAAATGTGAACAGTCGGTGCGACAGTTCAATGCTAAATTTCGACTGAAGTCATTTGCAATCGATTTCGTTTAGCTGCGCAGACAGAGAACTGGGGGCTCTACGAAGGCCCCCCTTGTTGCCGTAGATCCCAAATCAGCGCCAATTGGTGTTAATTATGAGCTGCTTTAATTGTATCAACTAGAGATGAGTTGATTTTCATATTTATATTTATTTAATTATCTCTTCTTGGCTTCCATTCACTCACTGCTGCGACTGCTGCTGCTGGCTGTTGGGAAAGAATTACAAAGAAACCTTTTTGATGTCAATCATTCAGGCGCTTAAAGAGCTGTCAGGCCCGTCTATGTCTAATAAGACGCCGTTTGGTGGCGCCGTCAAAGGAATTTAAATTAGCCAAGGCAACTCTCGGTGTCGATGCAGTCGCAGGAGTCGACTCCTGCTCGCACTTGGCGCTCTCTGCTAATGAATCATGATGCCATTATTTTATGTATTTTGTTTTCTCTCGTTTCGGTTTTCTGTTTCATTATTTTACGGGCTACGCAGCGATCCTGGTGTAATAAGCGTAAAACTTTTTGGCAGCGCAAATTTTTGGTTTTCTTTCAACTTTTTGTTATTTTTTTTGGTGCCTTGGCGCCGCGCCGAGTTTTCTGTTCAGCATTTCAACCAATTAGTTGGCAGTTTGTTGGCTTGTTTCATTGCCGCTGATTGACAGCAGTGCTTTTTTCTTCTTTCTGTTTCTTTGGCATACCTTTTCCGGTGATGAGGGATGACCCGAGTCATCTAAGCCAAACGCCGGCATCTGGCGGCCTGGGCGTGACTCTTAGCTATTTTGTTGCCTTGTCTGCCATGAGTAGCTCCACTTTCAAATTGGCCAATTTAATGCCGAACACCTTGCTCGCACGCCCCCACACGCACCTGCACACAGACGTGCCCACGCCCACACTCACGCTCTCGCTCACGCCCACGCCCAGGCAATTGTCATTTGAAGTTGAGCTGTCAAACTCTCACCACATCCAGCAGTTTGTGTGTGTGTGTGTGTGCGGCAGACACACTCAAGACGTTGCCCGCCCGAGTAACTATGGCAAACACTTGAGCTGCCTTTGACTTTCTTAAATTCTCAATAGCTCATGTCCTTTTTAAGCGCCTGTTCTCCTCTCTTTGCCATTTTGATGATTTGCGTCGCTCGATCCCTCTTCATTTGCCTCTATTAGTCCTGCTAGAAGAGAGAGAACGTCTTTTTCTCCTGCCTCCAGGATATGTTCAAGTGTTTCGCTTTCATCATCATATGGCCAACTTCCCCACACACAATTTGCGTTTTCAATTTGGAATTTTGAAATGCTTCGTAAGACGATTTGCATTATGTGCTGCGCTTGCCGCTCAGACTTGCATTCGGCTGATTACTTGGCATAAACTAGCATACAAATTGGATCTTAATGTTGCGAGTTACTTCAAGCGCAATTCAATTAATTGCGGCTTAGTTTTATCTCGGGCACGGCACTAAAATGTGACGGAATTTATATTGGAAGCACTGCCGGATGCTGAGTTATTTCCTGTGTCACCTTCAATTAGGGCCAATCACTCATATGCCGCGGACAAGAAGTCAAAATGGCCATGTCCTGTTGGGTCCTTCCTTTGATTTGTTTAGTTTGGCAATCTTACACAGCTCGCCGCACGGCAACCAAGTGGATTAGGCGTGCTAATGACAGCTCCGGACAAATAAAATGGTGTCCTGTTTTTATGGCCACCCCCACTCGCTCTCCCCGCACCAGAGTCAGAGGGAGCTCTGGCAACAGCACAATAGCAACAAGCCAGCAGCAGGCGACAGCTTTTTGTCAAAATTGACATTACGTATGCGTGCGGCGTGCGGCGTGCGGGCATCGGCAGCGTCTGCTGACGGTCCATAAGAATATATTGACATAGCCGTGTGCTGTGGCCCCGTCCGGCGTCTGTCCTCGTCTGACGTGTGCTGCTGGTACAACGGTGCGTATGATTTTTATAAATGCCGTGTCGTTGTCGAAACAGGAAGCTCACGAAATCGATCGACATTTGCGCTCTTTGTTCTGTCTACCTTCACATAGCTCCGTATGCCATGAAAGCTATAAAAGCACATGATTTTTTTTTCGCTCTCATGTGTGCGAGTATGCGAGAGTGTGTGTGTGTGTGTAGGTGTGCTTTGCATGGCATGATGATTCGCAGTGAAATCAATTGCTATAAATTTGTACGGCTTCTATTTTCTTTTTTGAGTCGACTTCTGTCCCTCAGTCGCCCCACTGAGCGCAATCAATCGAGGCTCCCTCACGCCCAACTTTTCCTTCGGGTCGCCGTGCGCTGAGCTTTTCGATGCGTATTATATATAAATAGAGCGAAACTGATTTGTCAGGGTCATACAAAATATTTGCTGTGTCGATTTACACAATAATAAACAGGCATATTTTTCTATTTGTGAGATGTTGCTGTTGTTGTTGTTCACAAACTCTCTGCACGTAGCGGATATATGTTGCTTTGTTGCCGTTGTTATTATTCGCATTCTTGGAGTATGTGTCGAGGCTTACGTTCACGAATTGTCTTGCATGCAGGACAAAGTTATATGACGTGACAGATTTTGTTGACAACAATCAAATGCTCTCAATTATGTAAGTTGATTATATTTGCAGACAAAAAGTAGTCAAACTTGTTGAAAGTTTGTCGAAAGGTGTTGGCCGCTGCTGAGAGAGAGAGAGAGAGACAGAGAGAGAGAGAGAGAGAGAGAGAGAGAGAGAGAGAGAGAAAGTTGACCAAGACTTGGCAAACTAACTTTAATATTTCCACCTCAATGCGAAACGAGGCAGCTTCAGCCACAATATTATTGCAATTTTTTTAAGCAATATTTTTGGATTTAATCTGCGCATTGTTTATTTTTAAAGGGTATCTGCAGTTGAGACAGCACTGGCTTGGTAAGCACGTGCGCAATCTGCCTTGGTCATGATGATGATAAGAAGAAAAAGAAGAAGAAGATGGATAAAAAAAGGCAGTCACACAAACAACAATGTGAAGCCAAGTGAAATTGCAATATGTTCCCTGGACTGGAGAGGAGCTGCTGGGGGTCTCGGCGCACAGGAAAAACAGCTCAGATCTTGCAGTTATGTTTAGAAAACTTTTCAGGCACGAATGGCCCGCAGCAACACGTTCCAGTTGCTCTGTTGAAATTTGCACGCAGCTTGTCTGTCAGACGGCGGGGGGGGGGGGGGGGGGGGGGGGGGGGCTGGACTGAGTGGTAAATGTGGGCGCTGGCTGCACTGTTTTTGCTGCCATATTTCAGCACCCTTGAGGTGTGAAGTAAACACACACACTCACACACACACGCACACATACTGTCTGTGTGTAGCTTTAAGTTTGAGGCTGCACTCGAGTCGGTCGAGCAGAGTATATCAAATGTTTACTTGCCAACTGCCTCTTGGACATGTCCATTTGAATGCTAACTAGATAAAATAGTTTTCGAAATATTTGTTTCTTTTTATTTGTGGCTTTGTTTATTTATTTATTTTTTTGCTTTTAAATTTTAAATTGAAATATATGAATTTTACATGGTATACAAATAATTAACAATCAACAATTGAATAAAAAAAGGGAATTTCTCTGACTTTGTTAGTTTTAATTAAAAAAGCTTGTAATCCTATTCGCATCTGAGCTGTGGATCGAATTGTTTTCTATTTCATTTTGGCAAATATGTAAATGTTTACATAGATATCGAGAGCAAGAAATGCACACACACACACACACACACGCACACACACACTGCCACGAATATATATTGCACTTTTGCTGTTTACATTGTTTCGTATTTAATATACGTTTTCAATTGAGGCAAAATCTTATTAGAAATTATTTCCCTTCATTAAATATTTGTTTATTGCTGCTGTGTGTGCGTGTGTGTGTGTGTGTGTGTGTGCTGCCATTGTGTGCTACATAAAAGAGTTGAACCAGACCAAAACAGTTTGACCCGACAACCGTCTGGTCAACGTATATTGTTTGTATTCCTTGTAAGCCCTAAATATACGAAAAGTATTGTTGTTGTAGTTGTGCGTGTGCTGGGCATACATGGCGTATGCGTGTTGTTGATACAGTTGATTGGCTTAACGGCGTGACCAGTTTTGTCACACAATAATTGTCTATTTTCTCACTATTTGCACGAGCCCAACAAGCAGCTCGCCCCCCTCCCTCGTTGCCCCCCTCCCCACCCCCATTGATGACAGAGACAAAAGGACAATAAACTATTTGTCTTGATGCCTTAGTTGATTAAGTCACAGCTTAAACGAGTCGAAATGAAATTGTCTTGAGGTCGGCTAGATAATACATTGAAATGGAGTCGAGTGTTCGCCTCTTTAATGAGAGTTTCAAGAGTTTTCTGTAAATTTCACATTTGAAAAGCAATAAATTCGATGCATATGCTACCTCGAATGGTTTTTTCCACAAACTGCAGTTCAATTTGCATTCAGGCTTCACATTTTTCCGTTTTTTTTTGGCTGCTCTTCTGTTTGCATGTTGTTTATGAAGTGTTTGAAATTCGACGTTCCTCCATGCCTTTTTTGTTTGTCTTTCATGTTAATGGACTTTACGCTCCCCCAGACATGAGCCATGCCAGCTAGACGCAGTGCAGCCCAGCGAATTCAATGCATCGCCATACAAACATCCATGGCGCGCTATATAGACTCTGCCTGCGTTTGCAGCTGACGCCGTTTTAGTTTGACTGCGACTGGGGCTAGAGCTTGTCATCGACTCTCCACGGAAAGTGGGGGGTGCGCATCATTTTTTAGTGAGAAACGTTTTGGCTGCGAGCCTGCCACAAATTGCAATTAGTTTAGCCTTACTTTCCTTCTTTTTTTCTCTCTCTTTCAATAGCTCCCCGAGCCATGTGTGTGCGACTAATATTAATAACCAAGTGGCAGCTGACGAAATATTTGCATACAATTGAAGACATGGCGGCAATGTGTGATATATCTCTGTGAGAGAGTGAGAGAGTGTGCGTGTGTGTGTGTGTGCGACGTGCGCGTCATGGCTATAAAGACAGAGCGCACATAATCATAAATAAAATACAGCACATCGCCACGCACTCACACACACACGCACACGCACACACACGCACATGCCACATGCTGCACGACAATTATTTGTGTTGCTGCAACACGCCAAATAAACATTTTTGTTGCCTGACTGGGGCTGGGGCCGAGACGAAAGCCATCATAAAAATGAAATACAAGGCAATATGGCTTGTTAAACATGTGCGCTGGCTGCTCTGGCAGCACTTGTCAGCAGTATTTTAATATGTATTGCCCCCCGTGCACCAAAAAGTTGCATATTAAATGCGCGCTCATAAGTAGGCAACGAGTCTCGTTTATTTATTTCGTTTTCATCTCACAGCTCGACCTCGCCTCTCACCTGCCCAAACGCAGAGCTGTCGAATAAATGATTTTCGCAATACATGAAAAGTAATCAAAGCTCTGTTGGAGCTGCCCGCCGTTGTGTGGCTGTTGAATGTGCACGCATATATATATATATATATTTAATATAGAAATTTTGGTGTGCCACTAAATTTCCTTATGGCATTTGAATTGTAAGTTTTCAGAGAATGCTCTACAAAAAATATATAATAAATATATATATATAATTAAAATACGTTTAGTTGATTTTGTTAATCTTGGAGCCCTGTTTAAATCTAGCAAGCAAATGAGATCTGAGCAAACATATCAATGCACAACTCTATATTTCAGATTCCTCAATATATTTCTATTTCCATTCCATATACAATTTGCTGTATAAGCTAGCCTTACGCCAGAGTAGGTAAATCAAAAGCATATTCACTCGTTCCGCTCATTATGGATTATTAATTTCACACACACGCACACTCGCTCACATGTATGTATGTATGCATGTGACGTATAATAAGTTGCCGGCAGCTGTTGGGGTCTCGGCAGCGCTTTAAGCAGGCAACTTTATACCAAATATGGGCTAATAAATCACACATGTGTACAACAACTATAACAACAATATCAACAGCAGCGAATAGCGACAACAACAACCGTATGAAATAATAACAAAACTTTTGCCATATCCTTTGCTATGCATATTTTGGCCCGCATTCGGTGCGCCCCAGTGGCTCTGACAAGCAAACGTTGATCACGCCCATCTGGCGCACTAATGAAATTCCTTTGGCCCCATCGCTGCCAACTTTTAATATCGAGCTGCAAAAGGCAGTTGCTAACGTAAACAAACATCACTGGCACGCCCACAGTTTTTAATTAAGGCCACGTAAGTCGAGCTCATTAAAAACTTGACTGGTCAGCCAATCGCAGTATATTTTTTTTCCTTCTGTTTTTTCCCCCCCGTTTGCATGCATCGCGCTTATCAAAGCTTGCAATTTAATTTCAGCCCAATATGTCGTTGTCGCTGTCATCGTTCGTGATGTCACCGCATCATAATGTCGAACGACCCTCAATACGCATTGAACAGACCCACACACAAACACAAACACAAACCCACCTGCCCACACGCTGCCATTCTCTCTCTATACACGCACTCGCGGCTCGTTTGAAAAATATCGCTTTATTATAATGGCTATCTGGCAAACAGCGCCATATGCAGTCCCATTGCACCGGCAACGGCTATGCAATCCGCACAACATGTTGACAACGCACACAGTCCTGGCCATGTCCTGAGGCGTAAACGAGCCACGAACAGTAAACAAATGGCCAGCGAACTGCTGCATCAACTGAATGTAACTGAATACATGCATGCAAACTATATATATATATGTGTGTGTGTGTGTGTGTGTGTGTGTGTGTGTGTGTGGGTGTTTCTAACAAGGTACCGTTCATATATATTTATTCACATATTACACAATCTTTTTTTTTTTTTTTCATAATAAAAATTTTTGCTGAAAATAATGTTTTCCGCTCGGTTCTGAAAAATGTTTTTATACGAAAATTGAAATTTGTTTAATACAGGGTTTTTAAATTTAGCAAAGCTCTAAATGAAAATTTGATATATATTTTCTAAATATGCATAAATCCAGAATCTAGAGAGCGAAAACATTTCATTATGTGATTTGCAGTTTCATTAAATTCATGATATTTTCGAGCTTAATAAAAATTTGGTTTTCCCACTAAGTGAAATATCATCAAATAATGAGTAAATGAAAATGGAGTAGTATATAAAATTTCAGCAAAGAGTTAGTAAAGTCTCGATCTGTTCACAATTTTTGTAGAATATTAGAATGTGCTGTTAATCTAAAGTTTTTTTATGACTTTCTTTTATTATATATATTTGAATCTAAAGCTTTGTTGTCTCTCATGCATATATGCCTTTAGTATTCAGAATAACCGCTGTAGCTTGTTTAGGGGATTTTCCCCTGGCAGGCGCGCGTGTCCCGCTGCCACTCTGAATGTATTCATGGCTGACTGTTGCCAAAAATAAAATCAAGTATAAGGGAAACCGGCAAAATTGTTCATGGCTGTTGGAACAACAATTGGCAGCTCGAGGTGGGCTGGTGGGTGGTGGTAGGTGTGTGGTGTGCGGTGTGTGGTGCATCCAAACAATTTGTTTTCGTTATTCTCACGCAGGCAAATAACGCTTCAATAAATAATAACATGGCGCCAATCATTCCATCTCTGTCACTCGCGCTGCTGTCGCTCTGTCTCTGTCTGTCACCATCTAAGTTGTGTAAACATTTTATAAAGCGCAATCGTGCAGAATAAATTGTATTTATTTATACAGTTATACCCTGTGCGTATTATGAATTAATAATACGGCTTGGATTATTATTATATAGAGGCAAAAAATATATAAAAATAAATTAAACTATATTGCAGAATGTTTGAAATAATTGCAGGATATCCTTATGTCATGCATATCTGCTGCAGCATAGATTCATGTATTTAGAAAACATTACGTCTTCAATTCTGTTGACACAATCAGTCTTATTAATTTCCTTTGGAGTAATTGTGAGTGATAATTTATTTTTGCATGAAAGCGTTTCAGCTTTAATGTCTATGGAAGGGCTGACTTGAAGGCTGAATAGCTAACGGACTTATTGCTTCATTTAATTGGCAATTGGCATTAAAACAGAGACAGAGACGTCAATCAAAATGATTGCATGAACTGCCGTGTGATGTCATCTGTGATCTGATGCGCTGTAGCTGAGTTGCAATTGACAAATTTGCATAGGCAACTAAATGAAAATAATGCAAATTTAATACCATTAAATTAATATGAAACTTGGTCAGCAATTTGTAATTTGCAAAGTGTAGCCAAAGAGCTAAACATTAAAGCAGATTTTTGAACGTCATTGAGATACTTATGAGACAGAGAAATTGAGAGAGAGATAAAGAGAGAGAGAGAGAGAGAGAGAGAGAAACAGAGTGAGAGAAGGATAGAGATAGAGAGAGAATGCTCTTGCTAATTGTCCACATAAATACTTATTTATTTATATATTTTATTTTATTTTTATATTTTTTTAAATAATGAGTAATTTTACAATGGTAATTATTTATTTTATTTTTATTTTTAAAATTTTAAAAGTAAATTTATAAAAATAAACCATTTAATAAAAGAAATCTTTAATAATATTTTATTTATTTATTTTTTTGGGAATATATAGAATGTTAATTTATAAATGTAAACCATTTAATATTTATTTTAAATTAATTTTATTTTATGTTACTTTATTTTTTCATTAATATGAAATGTCAAATTATAAATGTAAATAAGACGGAGCATCGTTAGATAGTATTTAATTAAATATTAAGTAATATACTTGGGTACCTAATCTTATCTATCTAGGCATATCTATTCATATTTCAAATTATTCCCACAAATAGCGGATAATCGCTATCACTATTTTAATTACATTCCAAAAATAAATGATTCATCCCTCACAATTATCAAATTCATTGAATTTTTGTTGCAACTGCAATCAGCTCAATGTGCGCTGAACTAGTTTGGTTTATTTGGCTAATATTTTGGCAGACTTTAAGATTAATTTCATGAAATAAACAGAGTTTGTGCAACAGTGTTTACACGTACGTACATGCACATGCGCATGCATGCATGTGCATGTGCTTGTGCTTGTGTTTGTGTTTGTGTTAAGGGCTTATTGTAACTGTGAATGTGAAAGGACAACAACTGTGCAGTTGAACGGACTAACCGCGGGTACTGCAATAACCACAACAAATGCAACAATAACAACAACAGCAACAACATCAGCAACAGCAACAACAACAGTGGCCACAGACACAACCGAAAAACAAAAGGCCTGGCCAACAGAGTAAATACATATACAACGATGTGGTGTATGGGTGTGTGTGTGTGTGTATTTACGCGTGTGTGCGCCTGTGCCCAGCAGATGCGTCAAAATGAACGGAAATTGGCTTAAAAATGACAACAGCATTGTGACAACAGCAACAACAACAACAACAACGCCAACAATGAGATCAGCAAATATCAAATGACAACATTTTGTTGCTGTTGCTGCACGTGGGCAGTTTCATAAGTTGTAATACGCAGATAATTAAAGTAAATCGAATAAAACATTGCACTTAAATTATTAAAGCAGCAGTAAACAAATGCATGGCAGAAATGTAAATATAGCCAGGTGGCCCATGCTCAACTTAGATATATGTATGTATGTACATAAATATGTGTAAATATATTGAATGTTATTGCATTGCCGTTACAGTGCGTACTTTTAGTTTGCACCTTTGAAATATGCGTAATTTATTCGCTGACAGTTTTAGAGTTTTTCTCTTGTTGCTGTTTGGTGGTGCAAGTGGTGGTGCATTGACTTTTGCACATTATGAGCTTAAAATTGATACGGCGTATGCGTGATGCTGCTGCTGCTGCTGCTGCCGCTGCTATAACGTATGTTGGCCGTTTTCCGCTGCGCACTATTTGGGGTCCTTTGAGCCATGTGCCTGGGTTTCGTTTTTCCTGTGGGCATCATTTGCACAAAAATTGCAAATGCTGCCGCCAACGGGCGCTGGACAACAAAAACCATGTGCGGACAAAAAGTTAACTGGCATTTTAGTTTTTCAGCTGGTTTTCAATTGTCAAACAAGCATGCTTTAAAACTGACATTTTCAATCTTTTCCTTTTTTTTCCCAGCTTGTCTATTGATCAAGTGCTTGTACACATGATATCAGTGCTCGCTCATAGAGCTTGATGTCTGTGCTTAACTCAATTGTTTGAACTCAGTCGCAGTTGTTAGTTATTAAAAGTGACTTTTAGCCAGAGGCTCTGCAGTGTTGTCGACTCTGTCAGTTAGGAAATTGAATTTCCATTTTGTTTGTGCACCATAGTCTATAACAATTCAATCAAAACTCAACTGAATTTATTGTATACAGTTTATGGTATTATGTATTTGTTATACAGTTTATGGTTTTATGGTGATTTAATCTTTTTTCTCCGAACACAAGCTACATATAATAGTAGATATGTTTTGGCTTAATTTGCGTATGTCAACTGTGGAAATTGCCTTCAGCGTTCCCAGAAATTTTATTTAAATTTATATATATTTATATATATATTTTATAATTTTAATTTCAGTTTTTATTGTTTCTATTTTTACTTGCATTTTTTTTTTATTTTTTGTTTATAAAATCATTTACCTTTGATTCATTTTTGCTATATTTAAAAATTTATGGGTATTTAATCTAGGGGTTCCTAGTTACAATTTCTTAGTGCCAGCAAACATTGATGAATATGTATGCATATAATTCATGTATTTTATGTGAAAATATATGAATAAACTGTACAAATGGAAACACATAAATACAAAAAAAATAATACTTGAAATTCTTAAATAATTCTTTAAATAATTAAAATATTTTCATTATTATATTTTGAATGGTTCAGGAATTTCAGATTTTTATTATTATTTTAACCTAAATTAAAATTAATATTCTTAGTATTCTTCCGGCAAACTCAGGTTTAACTTGAAATACAATCTACATAGTAGTATATCTTTCTAGTATGTCTGCATACCTACAAATTATATATTAACGATTTCATATGAGAGACTTAATAAAAAATTCTGTGCTCTCCACATTAATATATTTCAGATTGTATTTGAGAGATTTTTAAATAATTCTCTGTTTTTCAAATATTGCATTTTAAATATTTTATTCAGGAGAAAAAATCCTTTGGCAGTGCTGCCAGCCTGGCAAGGCTATGACCCAGCGTATGCCAGCAGTGGGTGCGTTTGCTCGCATGCTCCACACGCAAGCCGAGTATTTTGCCAGTTCCGCGTTGTCGCTGGTTTTCCTGTTTGCCAGTGACTTGTTGATTTTACAACTTTTCAATTGAACGAGCTGCAGCGTACGAGTCAGCAAATGTTTGCCAAGCGCAGCAGCAGCAGCAGCAGCAGCAGCAGCAGCAGGAGTTGGAGCAGCAGGAGCAGGCGGGGATAAATTTATTTTCAATTATGCATGAAAAATGTCGAGCAGTGGAAAATCGTAGTCGTTATGCTTATGCTCGGCGCACGCAGCACGGCTGAGAGTATCAGAATGCAACTTAAGTTGCAACGCAAACAAACGCCAGCGACATATCGCAATTTTGACAACCATGCATCAAAATATCTGTGCTATGTCCCCAGCTAACCATTTCGCCATATCCGAGACCCCATCTACATATATATTTACTT
The DNA here is from genome assembly GCF_054131105.1 of Drosophila navojoa. Taxonomy (NCBI): domain Eukaryota; kingdom Metazoa; phylum Arthropoda; class Insecta; order Diptera; family Drosophilidae; genus Drosophila; species Drosophila navojoa. Next base: position 24,142,084 of record NC_142890.1, on the reverse strand, counting down.
ATATATATGTACATATATGTGTGTATGCCAGCCAACTGGCATGCGACTTCAAAGGATTGCAAATCAAGCAAGGCACGTACTTGAGCTGGAATTGAAAACTCCATGGGATATCGCCCGCTGCAGGAGGCAGCAGACGGTGCAAACAGCCAGTGGGCGGGCCAGACCGGCGAGGGGTGCTCCGTCAGTTTAGGTAGCGAAAATGGAAACGCAAATAATATTGAGTGTGGCGACGACTTTGCCCTCTTTGTCGCCTCGCGCTACCACTGGAGAGACTGTTATTGTGTTTGCCCTAAAAATAACCAGAAATTGCTTGGGTCTAGATTTGTTTACACAAAGGCGTTGCAAAATTGGCAAAAATGGTCGAGAAGCTAAACAAAATAAATAAATAATATAGCGGGCGTTCACTCGTTTGCTCCAAGGCAATGGATTGCTCGTTCCCATTGACAGGCGGCGTCAGTTGTCAGTACTTTTCTTGTGGTTGATGCAAGTGTCGCCCGTTGTTATTGTTGTTGTTGTTGTCAACAACTTTTTGGCAGCGTCTGACACTTGACACTTAATGTGCATCATTGCGCAGCTGACAACTTCAAGCTATTTCCGTGCTGCTGCCAGCAGCCAAGCAGCCAAGCAGCCAAACAGCCAAACAGCCAACCCACCTCACCCACCCCAACACAGCAGAAGGAGCACTTTGTTGTGCTCTCCAAAGTCGGAGCAGCTTCCTCTCTGCTCTCGCTGCTGTCATTTCAAAGCGAAAGTTTTGCATGGCCATAGAAAAAATCAAATAACAAATTGCAGCCGCAGCTGTGGAGTGGGTGAGTGGGTGAGTGGGTGAGCGCGGTGCACTCTCTGACATTTTTATGAGCAGCTGCAAAAGATTTTCGTCGTTCGCTTCTATTGCTCTTGTCTGCTTGTTTTCCACCAAAAATTTGTTGTGCGTGAAAAGTTGTGCGTTCATATTCTGTCTGTTGTTGATATTGTGGTGGGCAACGGCAACGGCAACGGCAACGGCAAAGGCGAGGCGAGACGAGGCTGGGCAGAAAGACGCGATATATCATTTGGCCACAGCTCGATCAATGCCAATCGAATTGTTGCCCGCAAAGTTTCCTGGCCAAGGACCTGGCCACCAGAGGTGTGCGCTGCAGTTGGCGGTGCAGCCAGCCACTCAGAAGGCAAAACAGCTGTTGGTAATTTACTGCCTCGCGGCCGAAAAGAAGGCGCGTCTTTCAAAAACTTTGCGCTGCGCTATGGGCAACATTTTGGCTCCTCTCGCCAACTTTCAATTAAGCTTAAAAGGACACAAGTTTGCAGTGCGCCCTACGGCCGGCAGCCTTCTGCTGGCATATTTCAATAAGTTTTCAAACTCAGGCCCGTGCACTAAAACAACATAATTCATACTTAACTCACCGAAACAGTTTCCTGGCAACAGGGGCGTGGCAAGTAGGCGGCTGGACTGCTGCTGCAAGTGCGCTGTAAAAAAGGCAAAGAGGGAAATAAAATTGCATTAGCTGGGCATAGATTTTATTGTGACTGTGTGTGTGTGTGTGTGTGTGTGTTGGTGTGTATGAGCTGCCAAAGATTTTGGGACTGCTCATAAAATGAAATGAAATTTATGTACAGTTGCAAAGTTGTGCTGCTGCAAAAGTGCGCGGCATAAAACTTTCAAAAGCAGCCAGGATGCGGCTAAACATGCGGCGCGGGGGGGTGTGCTGGTAGGGGCGATGAGGTGGGTGCATCCTGACAGCAGCGCGTAATTCAAAATTCGAGTGGCAGTCGCTGGCAGCGGCTAAACCAAAGCCAGGATGCGCTCTGTGGCAACAAACGCGACTTCCGTGTTGCGGCGAGCTCGCAACGGAGCCGAAAGCCAAAACCGAGAACTGCGAACTGCCAACTGCGAACTGCGAACTAAGAGAGGAGTTTGGCCAGCCAAGTGGGCAATCTGTTTACGCCTATTTTGACTTCACTCTTTTGCCAGTTGCAATTTGATTTGGGCCAACACCAAAACACACTCACACACACACCCACACGCACACACAGGCAGAGCACCCACTCCAGAGCACTCGCTGCGGTTGCGTTAAAAATATCTTTTCATTTAGAAATTTGCCGCAGGCCAGAGCTCACTGTCTTAGGCAGCAGCTGGCCGCATTGACAGTTTCCCACTCCCATTGTTGTTGCTTTAAATTCGTTATAGACCTTGGCCAGCTCGAGCTTAAGTGTGCCTCGCGGCTAAGGCTGAGCGCGGCGCAAACTCTTGAAATCGGCTTTGATGCGTTTTTCCAATTAAGTTATTGGAATCTTGGTTAAGAATTTCAACTGTGGTTTCGGCATCGGCATCGGCATCGGCATCGACGTCGTCCTCGACCTCTGCCTCAAAGGTTGGGCGCTTGCCGCCGATACCTATCACAGAATCGATTTTGCTCTAGCTACAGAGCAAACGATTTTAATTGAATTTGCGCAAGAGCAGCTGGCAAATATGCTGTGGTGTCTGTCTGTGGCGTTGCTCTCAATTAAATCGTAAGTAACTGACGATTAATATGATAAATCGAACATGCTACTCAAACTAATTGCAATACAAAGTACTTGAGCCGCTCGATTGTAGTTGCTGTAAACAATCTGATGAATATTAAATAACCTTAAAGATTACTAGTAAAATGCATATTAAGTAATGCAAATATCAGATAGAAATTTTATCGAGTAAATTCATCTATTATAATAAATATACAAAGAAAGTTATTCATAAATTCTTGTTTTATGCCAAAGTCTGAGAGACGTTCCAATTAAAGTTCATGGAGTCTATTGTCCATCCAAATGGCAAACTAATTGCTTTAAGTGCAGCTGTGCGATGGCTAACTGCAAGTTTGCCAGCTCTTGTTAAATTCCTAAACATTACACACAGGAGTATTAAATCAGTTGACAGCTCTGTGTGGGGTAAATATCAAGGAGTTGATAATATGAGCAAAGAAACCAGTTGGTTGATGCTGAAAAATCTAATTGGCCAACTTTTGTTTATCGATGGACAAAACTGCAGGACGTATCGACACTCACAGAGAGAGAGAGAGAGAGAGAGTGAGAAAGAGAGGCACTCGGAGACAATCAGAGACATTGAGACACACCCAAGTTGGCATTGTAATTACGGTTATTGCATATCCATGCAATCGAAAAAATGCTGTCGTCCTTTTTGGCCAGCTTGTTTTGGCCTGCCATCTGTGCTGTGTGCCGAAAAAGACGAAAAATTGAAATACGAAAATGCCTTACACTTGGGCCAGACAGTTGGCTAAGCGACACACACACACACACACACTCGCACACACATAGAGCCAATGGGACGTGCATATCTCTGGCATTGCCGGCATGCCAGTGCGCCGAAGTATGCAACCTTTTATAATCACAGCTATGTAGAAGCCGAGATTATCCCGTAAGGAGCCCAGGGCAAGGCGCACAAGTGGACAAGTAAAGAGCATAAAAGAAATATGAAAGCCAAGGAGACATATGATAGAAAATTTCAAATATTTACTGCATTTATATATAAATATTTAAAAGAAATATATGTATATCTACTCAAATTTATATAAATCTGTATGTATGTATGTGCCACCAAATTAAGCAAGTTGTCAACTTCTTTCTCTGGCTTTCTAGCTGCACTCGAGATCAACTATCGGACTGGCCTCGGCTAGGGAAGCCAATTGCCCAACAACGCCCACCCGCCCGCCCGCCCACCTCTCCATTGGCATCGCACACCTCTTTGCGGCATCCAGGCCACAAAAGTATGTGATTGGGGTAAAATATGTTGCCAGTTATGCGACTGCTCTCTCAATGTGGGTATGAATGAATGTATATAAATATCTGTGCACCGGGGGGTGAGTGGGGCTGTGGCTAGCAGGGGCAGCAGCATATGACAGCCAGACAGGCAGTCAGAAATGTGCGTTGGGTCAGGCGAGGCCTTGCTGTTGTTGCTTTATACTTTTATTTTTATTTTTATTTTTTTTTATTTCTGTTTTGCAATCATAAATATTTCATACGCAATTTCATAAGATTGGACGAGGGGCCTATCCTTTATAGTAAATCAAAGTGGCTTTAAAAATTTTATGCTCCGTCTGGACATAAAAATTTCATATTGACAAATACACAAACAGCACACACACACACACACACTCACACACACAGCCACACACACTTGAGCACATTTTGCTAGTCTGAAAGTTATATTTGTATTGTTGCATTCTCAAATAATTTACTTTTGCATGGCTCTTGTGCAATTTGATTTTAATTCAATTAGAGCATTTCGCAACAGAATTTTCCTGGAAAAACTCCATGTCTACATTAGTTTACCCACTTATTTCATGCGTGAGGATGTCAACAAGCTCGTTAACTGCAGTTGATAAGAGTTTCACTCAAATCTATTTGCCATTGTCTGTGCCAGTAGATATATGTACATAATATGTATGTATGTATGTATGCATGTGTGTGTGTGTCACACTATTATTGCTCAAGCACATTTACTCCAGCGTTTAGATCGCTTCGTTTACACATTTTTCAACGCATTTTCACCAACATACATCACTGCTAGTTGCTGTTGGCTTTTTGCTTTTATTCGCCTCGTGTATTGCTGCTGTAAGACAAAGGCAAAACAACGTTTGTATGTGTTGTCAAGATGACAGAACGTTTTGCCAACGTATAAGTAGCCTGACGACGAGCACACTCCCTCCCTACTGGCACTCCATATCCTTCACATGCTTGAAACGCCCTGTCATTTGCACTACAGCAAACCGAAGCAGCCATAGAGCCTCTGCTCAACATGATGCAAGAGCAGTGTGGGTAATCACACTAGCTGCGAATTCTATACGGACTCTGTTGTGCTCATTTAACACTGGAGCACAAATAAGATTCTCAAAACGCTATTGACAATCCCAAGCAAGTGCTTTCGTCTCATAACGCAGTCGTACATGTGAATTGTTCTTCTGCAATTATTGGATTTACGAAATATCCAAGAATCTATTTGTATTATGTAATTCTAAGAAATTTATTTCTGCTATGAAATGTAATGAGTTTACTTTTATTTTTATTTTTTTCTCAATGTCCATTGGCCTTGAATTAAAAATTGTAAAAGTGTTTGTCTATTGAAGCTGTAAAATAATTACGCTCTCTTTTAAACAACCTTGGCTTGTATATAGAGTATTCGAAATATGAAGGGAAATAAATATCCTTTGACTCCCCATGCACTTTACTTAATTCAAATATTTATCGATTTATTATTTTTATTTAACTTAGGCTGATATTTATTCATGAATTATTATTGTTTCTGTACAATGATATTATCTAACAGAAGAAATTTTAATCTTGAATTATTATATAAACTGCTTCAACTATGCCGCATCTACGTTTATCGTTTATTTTCAACATTTTTAATATCTTCGGCATTTCTTGATGGACTTTAATGAAAATGTTTATATTATGCTGCCGACTGAAATTAAATGGAAAAGGCAGTAAAGCAAGCCTTTTCATTTCCAGTATTTGCAATTCAGTCTAAATTTGATTGGATTTTTCATAATGCTATATACACGTTCAATCAATACAAATATTCTATGTAGAGACGGAAATGAAGGCAAGTTAATTGCAGCAGAGCTGCTTTGTCCTAGGCCCCTTCATTAGACATTGCCCAGTTATTTGCTTCATTCATTCTCAGTATTTTCTACACTTTCTCCAATTAAGAATGGATGTGACCGACTAGGAGATACCATGAACCAGGAGCTAATTGAATTCCCAGTTTATAAAAAGTTGATTAATGAAAACAAGATTGCCTTGCTTACGATAAAATAACAGAGACATTTGAAGACTCGATATACAGGCGAGCGAATATGACTAAGACTCTTTCCACATTTCCTTTTAACTTTAATACTCAATCTCGCCTATTTTTAAAGCGTGTAAAGAGTCTTACCATGGCAAACATATTTCTACAAATTTCTAATTTCCATTTAAAATCGTCTTCTTCGTATTTTTGCTCTTGAATTTATTCATTTTTTTTTTATAAAAATAATTCTTGCTCTAATTCTGAGTCTTTTCATTTTAGTTTACGGCTCTAAGCTGCATACACTCTTGATCTTTAATGTCATTTAAGTTATAAATTCTAAGCATAGAGAAAATTTCGTAAAATATATCAACGGCTGAGAAAACAAAGCTTATTCCATATGCAAATAGCAGGCAAAGGGCGAGCATTGAGAGTGGTGTGAAGAGCTTTAAATAATTGTTAAATGTGCAATTTTGTTACGCTTGGCACAGAGAATAAATTCGAAATGCAACTATTTAATAAGCATCAAGATGACCAGCCATAAATAATCCATGCTGCATTTACAACTTATCCAATGGGCCGGGTCTAAGTTAAAGCTTTTAATTGCTTTGTTGTTTTTCGTACGATGCTGCATGCCAGAGGAGTTTCGGCTCGACTCCCATGCATGCATGTGCATGCTAATACATATACATATACATATGCATATACATACATAAGCACATACATTATTATTCAGTCCAAAAATGCAAAAACAATACCAAAACGGAAGTGTCAGTGGCTGGTACACTGTCTACTCAAGTGAGCTACCAGAAGAAATGAAAAAACAAAAAAACAGCAAAACAAAAACAACAGCAACAACAACAAGCTGTTATGCTATGCTCCCAAGCTCCAACACATACCCACGTGGTTGATGTACAGCACAATGCAGCAGCGAGCGAGTCGCATTCTGCTCAAGCGTTTATGCGGATCCTCTACTGCATGGCCCAACTGGAGGCTGTTGTTGTTGTTGTTGTTGTTGCTGTTGTTGTTATGAATACGATGTGCCTCGTTTTGTGCTGATGAAGGGCTTGGGGGAGGGGAGGCGGCGGTGCAGCGTGGCTGTGTGTGTGTCGGGGGGTGGGGCATGGGTTAAGCTGCCGGCAGGCTTGTGCAAGCGCCGGCTGAGCCATACAACTTATTTATGTTGGCTGCGTTGCGGCAAGTCCGTTCCTCTGCACAGTTGTCTGGCCCATTGTCCGGCCGTCTGACTGATTTGCATCTTCTGTGCATGCCTACTTACATACTGATGCATATATACTGCAGCAATATGCACACACGCACCCACACACACACACACCCACATACACACACACATACATACACGCATGCAGCAATTATTGCACTTATAAAATTCTGCTCCTTGCAGAGCAGACTCCCAGTGTGTGTGTGTGTGTGTGTCGCTTCTTTTTGGTCTGGTTTTTGGCAAGGCTCGTTGGCCTGCCTAGCCACCCACAGCCACCAGCACTGACAATTATCGTTGAAAGTGCCGCCACCACCATCATCAGCCACCCCCTCTTTGCGGCTGTCCTTTGAGCGGGTCATAATTCCTAAAATGTTTTGACTTGCACTCGCCCTTTATGCTGATTTACTGGCTGTTGCGGTTTTGTGACAAATCTGTTTTGCTCACTTGATGTGATTCCCTCACACCCCCAGACCGCTCCGCTTCTGCTGTTACTGCTGTGGCTTAAAGTTGCCCCAAAAAGTTTCGTTATTTCGAGCAATTTAGTTTTGTATTTATACACGCTGCGGCCTAGTCATTAGGCATAAATCAGACGACGCAACATATATACATACATATATGTTAGCTTGAGTGCAAAACTCATTAAATCACGCAATGTTCGGGGCGTGCCCAAAGTTTAAAGGGCGTTTACGCATAGATTAGGACAAGGCGTTACGCCCTTGAGCCTGTATAGCTTTTTAATGGGCTTGAGCTTATAATGCATGTATTATCCCATATATGTATATATATACCGAATGAATTATAAATAGTAAATCTGATTGCGCTAGCTCCTCGCACAGAGTTTAAATCTCATGCATTTAATTCAATTTTCGCCTGCCCCAGCTGCAGCTGGAGCTTTGGCTCATTATAATCGTGGCCCCAACAACAGTCGCAAGATGGTCAAACAATAAAAAGCGACCTAATTGCCTTGGCTACGCAGTCATTTGCTAATTTATCGTCTTGCAACCTGATGAAGCTCATGCCCAGGCAGCCAAGCAGCTAGTTACAAGACTGCGGCTGGGACATGGGCCCGGGGCCAGCACGTAGCCTCAGCGGCGGCTCAAGGTCGTCGCTGTGGTCGTTATCGTCGCTGTTCCAATAATAAATTTATGCCTTTTGTTTTTCTTGTACCCTATAGCAGAGGGTATGTTGCTTTTGTGCAGTGTGTTGTGCTTACTTACATGCGTAAGTATGTAGGTCCATTAACACTATCTATCTTTCTCTATCTTGTTCCACAATATCACTGATGACTGATCACTGATATTATTTATACATATTCTGCTTTTGCTTAGGCTATATAATATTGTTGCTTAAATTTATGTTCATACTGGCAATCAATCTGTTAACATCATAGTTTTATTTTAAATAAAAAATATAAATGAAAATAAATAAAAATTAAATTAAAAGGAAAAATAATTAAAAAATAAGAATAAAATAAAAATACTATAGAAAATAAGCAAATAATTACTTTCGTAAAATTAAAGATTTAAATTAAATTAAATAACTTCCCAATTTTCAATGGGTTCAGGGTATACAAATTAAAACGAAACAAAAAATGTTGAATGAAAACTATATAAAGCAAAATTAACACCAATAAGCATAAATAAAAAACAATATATAATATATATATATATATAAAATTATTAAAAAAAAATATATATATGTTATAATTGAACATGAAATAAAAAAAATTAGTTATAAAAAAAAAATGAATAAACATAAAATGTTAAAAAATATTAATAGATATTAATTAATAATATATGTTAATTTTATTTTTTATAAATATTATATTAAATTTTTTTTTCTTATTTTTTACATTTTATGTGTATTAATTTTTTAGTTTAGCTGCCTCGATTATGTAAAATTATCCACATAAAATATTTCTGAATCAGAACATATAGACTCTACAGATAAATGCAAATGAAATTCCCACTATATCCATATGAAACTTTTTTTATATATTTCCCTAAAGGAGCAACAGCTCAGTTCACTTTTAAGTCGACCAAGTCTCTCCATACTAGATTACCACTACCGCAAGCGCAACTTGTTGTTCTTGTTGTTGTTGCCTGGGACATAGACTGAAAAAGAAGTTATAAAAGTGGACTGCGCGCCTGGCCAGGGTGTTAATTCAAGTAAATTGCTGCAGGGTAATTGTCGTAGTAAATGTGCGCGTGCATCTGTGTGCGTGTGTGTGTTTATCTGTGGTCGATGGCCACTCCAGGAGCAATGGTCCAATGGGCTACAATGTGTCTCATTTGGGTACCAAAGAAGCATGCAATTTGCCGGCATTACGGCTGCAACAGGACCAAATCATAGCCGTGGGCATCATTCTGTTCCGTGCCTAAGTCATTGTGAGCTGAATTCGAGCGAGGGAGGCGTGGCATGAGCATGGGCATGGGCATGGACATGGGTGGCTAGATAGAGGCCGAGCAGGCAGAGTTTGTGGTTTCAGCCCGTAGTCATAATTGTGGTTTTGGCTTGCAATGCAACAGCTACTGCCAATGCCACTCCTGCCACTCCTGCCACTCCTGCTGCTGTTCTGTTACTTGTGCACTTTAAGCCAACAAGTATTTACACATCGTTAAGTTTGAATTACGCCAACAGTGAATGTATTGAGTGGAAGCTTCAACTTACTTCTCAAACGCTCGTCTCACTGAAGGACAAGCTGAGCGAGCGAGCGAGCGGCTGACCAAGCTCCTACTTAACCTCCTTGGCTCCACAGCTGGCCCAGGCATTCTTGGCATATTCGTTCTGTTGTGAACCCGCAAATTTTATGAGCCATGCCCTTGCATATTCTTAGCCAATTTAAAGCGCTTTTAAATCCCATAGTTTCGCATTGATGTCTTTTATATGATTTCATTTTTTACTCGACTTTTTATTATATATAGCATATATATTTATATATGTATGTATATATATATATACGTTTTTTAATAATATTTTTCTCTGACCCTTTCAGCTTTCTGTGTGTGTGTGTGTGTGCAAGCATTGGAATTTGCGGCATCTGCGGCCTGTTGTTCCGGCTGTTGCCGTCGCTTTCGCTGCCGCTGTCTCTGCCTCTGCCTCTGTCGTTGCCATTGCCGTTGTCGTTGCCGTGGTCATTCCGGCTGTTCCGGCTGTTGATTCACTAGTTACATACTCGAATATGCGTTTTATTATGTCAACATTGGGTCATTGTTCATCTGATGCTGGTCATATCATAACGCTTTTCTGCTGTTTTTCTGCTATTTGTTTGATTTCTCTTCCTCCTTTTTCTTTTTTTTTTCTCTCTCTTTTTGGCCCTTTGTGCGGCTTTTGGTTTTGATATATTTGTTATGCTGACCATAAGCTCTGTGTAATAAATTTGCCCAGTTTTGAGCTGGTAATTGTCAGGCAAATGGACCAAATCCTGATTATAAGATTACGCTTTTGGCAGTAATTTGGGTTATTCACTCATTATTGACGTGAGGAGCCCAGAAAGAAAGCCAAGAAATAGAAACTCATTTTGCCTTTAAATACTCGCAATTTCCTTGTATGAAATCTATGGCGCTCACACGTTGCCAATGGCATTCATAACCTTTATTTATATGCGTCATGCCGGAAATTACATTGCTACCAAATCTAGGCAAAGACAATGCCTTTAGTCGCTGCGGTGACTCACGCCAGTTGACGCCAATGTTGGGCACAATGGACTGTGACAGGACAGTTCAACTTTATCTGAATGCCGCATCCATTGGCAAAGCTGCAAGTAACTAACGCCCATTGGCCCGGCCTGTCAATTGGCAGTCTCTGTTCGATAGCTGTGGAATAAGTAGCTGAATGCAAACGAGCAGAAGGGCCTGCAGGAGATAACTTAAATGTCATGCTTACATCTCACAAAACAAATCTGCCACTCGTACTCTGTAATAGATTAAAGTCTTTTAGCTACATACATATATACGAGCCCAGTCGAGTCGAGTCGACTGGCGCTGGCAATGGGCTGACATTGTCACAGCGCTCTGTCGGCTATGGGCCAACAGTGGCTACTACATTCAATGTCCGCCCAAATGAAATTGAAGAAAATTGCATTTGCACGAGAGACAATTTCGAAACAATTGCAAAACTGTCTGACAAGCTACCTGTGATGCTGCCAAACAGTTTAGCAGGTAATGCCTTATATCGATATCGTTCTATGTCCACCTTCGTATTGGAGAAAGAGACAGAGACAGAGACAGACACAGAGAAAGAGACAGAGAGAAAAAGACACTGAAAAGAGTCACCGTTCGTGTTTGGCAGGCAGTTTGATGCAGTTAGTTGACTATTGACTGCCAGGCCAACTCCCAACTCGAGATATCGCGTCAGTTGCAGGAATCGCATGCATTGAGCACTGAGAGTTTTTGGCACAATTCAGCCATTTGGCGCAGCGAGCGCTTCCCAAGCCGGATTCATTGACCAGGAGCACTGCCATCAGCCTTCAGACACTGGCTGGCAGGCAGGCAGGCAGCGCCCTGTCCAAGCGTGGCTATAATTTTGTTAAAGGCAAACGTTGCAATGCCTGCAAAGTGGAACATGCTGCCAATGGCCAATATTCCAGCCCAGCCCAGTCGATGGCATTGCACTTTTTGGTCAATGCCCGAAATTGGCATACGTACCACACATATGTGCGATGTGTATGCGATCTATGCATCTATGCATGCATGCATATATACGCAGATGCATAGCTGCCCGGCCAGAATGTGTTGGCAAAGCGGCTTAAATGGGCCCAGACAGCTAAGCGCTGGGCCGATGGCTAAAACGGCAAGTCAACTGCATAATTGCTTAATTTGCTCCCTGAGTTGCTATCGGCCGCATTCATAAGTTGCCGGCGATGGCTTTAGTTACCGTTACGGCACATGAGCCAAGCCGGCCTCAACGTTCGGCTCAGTTCAGTTCAACTGGCTCGCATTGGGGCATTGCTGGCATCAATGGGAAATTGGTTGTCTCTTCAGTGTCGCATTTGGTGCAACAATTTTGTAGATTTCCCCAACCGGCTGGCCAACCGCCTGAGCTACTACTGCAAATTTGTACAATGACAAGACGAGGTCCTGGCACGTAGCAAACACGTAGCGGAACAATCGAACAAACATTGACAGCCCAAATCCAGATTGGGTCGAGCAGCAGCAGCCAACCTTTCGGGTTAGCCAAATTGTCAGGCATGTCTTCCCAACAACAACTTAAGACCTATTCGAAGAAGAAGAAGAAGACGACGACGGGACACGTGTTTAGCTCGTGCAGAGTCGCCCTTGTGTGCTGTCAAGTCGCCGTTGTTATTAGATAAGGGACGGACCAGTGGCCAAGCTTACGGCTTGGCCTACACCTGTTGCCAATTGTTGGGCTATCTGCCTTTGTTGTTGCCATCAACAGCAGCAGCAGCAGCAACAGCAGCAGCAGCAGCAGTTCATGTTTATGGCTTTTTGCCTCTGGCTGGCCCCGTCTATTGGGGCCCCTTCAAGGGGTCTGAGTACAGGATTTGTTCAGTTTGTTTTAAATAAATTTTACACGGAAGCTTTTATGTAGATTTTATGGTAATTGGTTAGCTGCTACTACCTTCGACTTGTTGCTGTTGTTGTTGTTGTTGTTGTTGTGGCTCGCACCGACAAGTGCCCCGAGCTGCCTCTGCTTAGCCACAAGCCGCACTTGGCTTTAAGTAGCAGCGGCAAAACGGTAACAGCATCAACGAATTGCGCTGATTCACGCTCTGAGTATGTCGAGAAATCGCACAAGAATTACATGATCAGAAGTTATTTCATTATATTTTGTTGCGAGCTCACGAGGTGTGGCCCAAAAGCCAACGCTCGACTTTCTCCATTCTCTGTGGGGCTAGACGGCGCACAGCTGTGCGATACAAATATGAGATACAGATGTGAGCTAAGAAGCTTTGTTAGCTAATCGCTTGCATCACTTGACCATCGCGTGTCAGCTGGCCATCTTTTCTATCGAGTTCAAGTTGAAGTTTAATTGAATAATTTGCAAACAAAGTTGCCAAAGGCCAACAGCCAGCCGGAGTGCATTGCATATTTGTATTTGCAGCAGCAATTTGATTGTTGTTGTTCGTTTGTTTGTTCGCCTATTAGAGCCCCGCACGACTCGTTGGATTGTTGTTGCCCCAGTGTGCGTAATTGCGCACTCTTTAGATAAACTACTCTGTAAATAAGCCGCTTCGGCACATTCATATGTTTATTTTTGGCAGCGAGTGCCTCGAATTTGAGATGGGGAGAAAGCTTCTCATACAAATTTGTGAATGCCTGACACAAATATGTATGTGTTTGTATGTGTTTATGACTGAGTACTGTCTGTGGCTGTGGCAGTGGCTGTGGGCTTTGTTCTTGATTGATTGAGCCGAGCTAATTAAAGCCGCAGCTATGATATCACACCGAAATTCCCAATACAATGACCGCAAATTGTTGCATTTTTGTAGGCAGAGCTTTTTCTTTTTCTTTTAATTGGCTCACAGCTGCTGCTGCCTTCTGCAAGTTCTTTGGGCCAGGCCGGAGCCAATTAATTTGCATAAAACAGAAAATATGCAAATGCCAGCGCCAATAGACCCAGAAACAAGAGCTGCCCACTTGACTGGCACAAATCATGTTTACACATGAGCAGCAGCCTGGGTCCGAGCTCCGACCGAAGCAAATTCTTTCCAGCACTGCCCAAAAAGCACCCACACTCTGCGGTTGGCGGTGCTTGTGCTTATTGGCAGATAATTGACATATAAAATTAGCATAATTTTTACACCAGCCAAGTGACAAGTGAGCAGTTTCGGTCCGAGCTCAACGGACCAGCGGACCAGCGGACCGATGGACCCATCGCCCGTTGATAGCCATCGGAATACGTAATGACCAAATCGTATAGGAATCATTTCACTTTTTCCGTTTGCTTATGGCGTGAGGCCCATACTATTAATATATTAAATTGCTGTCCGGAATTTAAATTAATAAATTAGGGTTCTCGTTCTGAGCGAGGGGCCGTTGCCATAACGGAAAGTAAAGAAAGTGTCTGTGTGTGTGTGTGTGTGTGTGTGGCAATTAATGCGTGTGAACTTGGCGATGAATAAGTCAAGGCCCATGCGGCGTATGGGTAATCTAAGCACTCACACACATTATCCAGTAAATACTTTAATGAAAGGCTCGGGCTGCTCTCAAATATCTCACTTGCCCAAACTCTGGCGTTTATTAATTTAATAATGCCTCAAGCGGGCGTAAATTGGGGGCGGCGGCGGCTTTCTTGACGCTCCCAAAACTCAAATTAAACAGATGAAGCTCATAAACGTGAGCCAACTGGGAGCCAGACAGCCGGCAGGGGAGCGTTCGAGTGTGCAGGTGGGCCGGGGGAATTCACCTGTGCACGCCTCATCGCCTGCGTCATATTAAACTGCCGATGGGCAGAGCCCGACAAAAGGATAACGCGCCCATTTCAAATCCGTCAAGGACCCACAGCGCCACGCCTCCCGAGTGATTTATGGGCGGCACTGAGTGGCTACCGCGTGGCAGCCAACGCGCACATACATAGTTGCCTCGGCCACTAGACAAAGCGTCGAGGACATGCATAAATCGGCGCGAATGTCAAACGAGCTGTCAACATTGTTGCCGTCGCGCAACTTCCAGTGCCGCGCTGTCAATGTTGTCCTGCGACAAACAATTTAATTTATGAAAATCGTTGAAAACTAAAGCAGAATGCCAAGCAAATTGACAAAAGCGAACAGCGGACAGCGGAGAGTGGACAGCGGACAGAGCAGAGCTGCGCAGCACAAGAAACCTGCAAAAAGAATCAGAGACAGCTACGAGCGAGAGACAGAGGCGGAGGCGGAGGCGGAGACGAAGTGGCACAGGAAGGGTAACGTTAAGAAAAAAAGTTTCTACAATGCTGTCGGCGCAGAAATCCTTCAATTGAAGTGCAGATATATATGTATATAAAGATATATATATATATATATATATATCGCTTTTTTTACATTTGACACTTGAGTGCCTCTGCCGCTGCCGCAGCCAGTGGCTCTGCTTTTGGTAGGACAGTTTGCGCAACGAATCAAATTTAAATTTCTTGATTGTCTAGTCGAGTGGCAGTCCAAACTCGGAGACTGAAACATTGAGTTCTGCAGATCCCTTTGCGATTTGCGCATAATAATAATTTGAACGACGCGTCGACGTGCCCGGAATTGTTGACTGGTCACTGCCGATGATGACTGCCCCCCCCACAACCCCTTGCACGCCTTGCACGCCTTGCACTCCTAGCTATTCCCAGCCGCTCTCTGCTCGCATCGCCTCCTGTTAAAAATCATCGCAAGGGCCAAATGTCGCGCGGGCTAAGTGACTGATGGACTGCTGCCCACTGACAGGGATAGAGACTGGAGAGTGAAGAGTGGAGAGTGGTGCGGGTATCGTCGCATCCATAGCGGTTGTTATCTGCGTTCGCTGTCAGCTCCAATCCATGCTGTTAAATGGAGCAAAAAGTGTTGCCCGAACAATGGTGTCAATTAAACATTACATTGTTGTTCCTTCCACTATGATGGACTAAGGGATGCAGATGCCCATGATTCCTCTGGGTCACAGCGCAGCGAACCCTCGATTTTAAATGCCTGCAAGTTTTCTATTTCTTTTACGTTCTTCTTGTTTTCTTCTTCTTCTTTTTCATCTTCTTTTTTTGTGTCTTCCTGTTACCAAATTGACTTCAACTTGTGCGTGTCTTGGACTGCTCAGCAATAAAAGTCTATTAAAGCGCTGTAGTTTAATGGCTTTGTTTGGCTCTCAGCTACATTTTGGACTTTGAGGTTTGCCTGCCCTACCCGCCTCCCTCTCCCTCTCCCTCTCCCTTTCCCTCTCTGCCTTCCCTATATCTCTTGCGCTGGCCGTTTTGATTGAGCTGCGAGTGCTGACTTACAGCCCTTTCGGTTTTTACAGCGCGCAGCAGCCCTCTAACTGGGTCCTTTTTTATGGCGCCGGCCGCGCTGATGAAGGCTTTAGAGTGACATAAAATGAGATAAATGCCGCTGCGAGGGGCTAGACTCACTAGGCTAGACGCACAACTGGACCTTTTAGTGGCAGTGGAAGGGCTGCCTCGTTTTCATTTCACTTCAGTTCAGTTAATGTGGCAAGTGCTTATTTATAGGTGTATGTGTGTGTGTGTGTGTGTGAATTTGATGACACTTAAAGCAGCACAAATTCTGTGAAAGCTTTTGCATAACTTAATCAATTAGGCACAAATTTGCCAGCAATTAAATTTTCTCTCTTTGAAAGCAATATATTATACATGAACTGTAAACTTCTTTGTAAATTTGGCTTGTATTAATTAAAGGCCCATCATTTCATTTCACTCACCGATAGAATTATTTATAATCTAATTGATTAATCTCTTAAGATCTGCAATTTCTCAACACTTTTCACACTTTGCACACAAAATTCGCAAGTCGCTTTACACTTCAAGCATATATATATATATGTATGTATGTATGTATATATCTGTTTGCTTCTGGGCTTGGTTTATTTCGCACACTGCACAGACGCGCTACACATATCCTGCCGCAGGATAACCGCGCACAAATCCAGACCTCAACTGGAACGGCGCACGCGTGACCGAGATGAGAGTTTGCTGAATGGCGGCAGGGCGACGTTCTTATATACCCTCGTGTCCCTTGCTTGGCGCGAATTTCTTTTGGCCGCTGCGGCCGCTGCGGCCGCTGCGGCCGCTGCTAATGATGACTGATAATGCCCATGATGATGATGATAATGATGTTCTTGTAGCGACAGCGGCTGCGACTGCGCAGCCGGCGCAACTCTTTCTCAACTGAGACGTTCGCGATTTTCGCTGCTCTCCATACAGTTCTGAGCAAAAGCCCTGCGTCGCTGCCAGCGTCGCTGTCGGCAGCGTTACGTTGCGACGTCGACGTCGCATAAATTGTAAGCGAGCCTCTGCTTCTAAAGGGGTATTCTCAAGACGCTGACGTCGCTGCCGCGGCTTGTCTTTACGAATTACGCTTACGGCTCTCGCTCGCTCTATCTCTGTCTCTTTCTCTCTTTCTCTCTCTCAGCGTTTCTGGTTTCTGCCGGCTGCTTCTTTGGCCAAAAGCGGGCAAAAAAGTTCTTCTTGTTGGTCAACAGTGTTGGCTTTTTTGGCGCTGTCTTTGCGTTTCTTGATTGGTCAACCAGCGCAGCTCCACTTGACTGCGACTGGGATTGCCCTCAGCTGTGTTTGTTTAGCCTGACTTTGCGTCAATTCGCAGTTACTCATTTCGCTTTGGCTTTTGTTTTGCTCTCGGCCGGCCTGATTTATGGCGGAAAATTATTGTTTTTTTTTTTTTGTTATTGTTATTGTTCGCGTAACGTACGGCTCGTCGGCGGCTCGGGCGATGCAACATGTGATTCATGTGCCTTAATTAGATGAACATAAAGCGCTTGGTGTTAAAACCGCCGAGGCCTAAATTTGGCCGGGGTTCGTTGAACCAGCCCCCCGCTCCTAGAGCTCTGAGAGCGCTGTCTTCTGGAAATCGCTCGAGCCTTGCGGAAACTCAATTTGGCCTATCGCCGATGAACGTGCAACGATTTGCGCTAGTCCCTTCAAATTGAAATCCTCGACAACGATTTACCCATAAACATGGAGATAAAAAAATAAATAAAGCAGAGAGTCGGGACTCTGTGTGAAATTAATTCCAACTGCTCTGACAGGCACTCTCATTTGGAGCCGTCAGTTCATCGAAGAACTTCCCCGGTTATTTATTCGCCGAATATTTGAATTCTCTTTTATCTGCGCTGAGCACAGATATTTCATTTTCAAAGTCTACCATGTCATAAACACCCCGCCTAGAGACACGAAATTTCAATATTACTGTGATTATATAGGCTGGCATGGGGGCGTGCAGCGGCCTATCTGTGCGTATCTTTGTATTTGTGTAGCTCAAGCCAAAGTCTGTGGCACAGGTGCCGGCTGTGGCCAATGCTGTTGCTTCTGTTGTTGTTGCTGCTGCTGTTTTGGCTCTTTACGCGCGAACGTGATTTGCATTTGTAAGTAGCCAAGACAGCTCGCACACAGATATGCGTGTGGGCTGTATACGTATGTGTGTGTGTGTGAATGTGTGTGTGAGTGTGTGTGTGTTACACAAATGCTAAAATAATAAATTGTTTCAAATTATTGGCACTTTGGCACTGATCAAATAAATGTGTCTTGGTAATAACAATAATAATGCGACAAGAACAACACATCGACACATCGACATCGACCCCGTCAGCAAAGCTTAGTTCACGTCTGTCTGCCAACATTTGAAAAACAGACAGAAAAAAATGCGAGCCATAAAAATATGATTATGATTTTCAATAATCACACGCATTAAATTATCATAATGCGCACATTTTCAATATTTCCACGCGTCAGTCAGCGCCACAGCATTTTCCAGTTTTCCCACATTCCCCCATTAGGCCCGCCTGTGGCTCTGCACAGATTTTGCATTAGCGCCATTGTTGCTTTTTCAAATTTGAGACTGCGCCCCATGGGGCTACAGACTTTTTTTTGATTATTTTTATTAATATTATTTTAGCCCGGCTATTTTGTGCGGCAAATAATAATTTGGCCAACGAAAACAATTTGTGCGGAATTTATTTTTATTCATCCTCTCGGGTATATTATAATATTTATTATAATACAATATATGGAAAATTTGCATGTTAAATGCACTTGACAGTGATTCTCGACAATTATTGGACATTCACGAGCAAAATCAAATAAACCAACTGCGTAATACTCGCTCATTGAATATTATGAGCCTTCAATAATTTGATAGAATTTCAGCTGGGAAAAGGAAGCTGATAAAAAGTTAAAAAAATTGAAGTGATTTAAAATAGATGAATGAATGATTTATAATTATAAATAATCTTATTATTCAGAATTAAACTTTAACCATTTTATATAGATATAATATGAAGGATCTATTTATAATTTAGGTTAGTTAAAATTCGACTTAAACAAATTCAATTATCGTATTTTAATTTTTACATCAATGCAACTCGAATTAAACTGAGAAACTCGAATTCATTATGTATACACAAATTTTAATTACCTATTTTTAATTACGATTTCAAAATGATTTTAAAATATGTTATTAAATTACATTTTAAATGAGAGTGAGATTTGATCACTTTACAGAGAAAAGTCTCATAAAAGATTTATAATTTATTTATAATTGATTTTATTTTATCATAAATCGTAGCCCATTTCTGTGTTTATTTAGTAAAATATGAAACAAATTTCATTTTGTTTCTGCTCTGGCTCCCCAGTTTAGTTTAAAGACAATCCCATATGCATTGAAGCATGTCAACACATTTTATTTTCATACCAATTGCTCGAATTAGCTTACGGACTTAAAGGAAATGTCGCTGTGGCTCTGTCGGCTGGTAAGCTTTATTTATGTCGTATGAGCCAGGCCGGTCGAAGTGGAGCACCTTAAATGAATAAATTAACCTAAATTAAAAGCAAAGCAAAAAAAAAAAAGGGGGAAAAGCAACCGCAACATGGTAACCCCATATAGCCCGCCAATAAACATTTCAATTTTAAGCGATAACAATTAACTGAAGTAAATATTACAAATGTGTGTAAGCTTTCTAAGAAAGCAGAACTTCTGGATGAGTCACGATTGCTGGGTTTCTTGGGATTGCTGCCGAATGCTGAGACTTGTGTAATCAGGAAAACATGTTGTGGCATGACAGATACCCTCTCTCTCTCTCTGTATGTGTGTGTGTGCTTATCACAACAAATTAAATTGCAAAATTTATTCTAGATACAGTTAAGTAAATTTCGGTGTTTGACTTGGGCCTGGGATCACTTGAGGCCTGTCTGTCCAGATAAGCAGGCATATCAAAAAATATTCAGCCAAACACTTAGCTTAACGGTCGCAATGAGTTCGAGCCTCGGCTCCAGGGCCTTGACACACACACACAGAGACACACAGATCATGGGAATTGTTGAGCATGGCGTTGGTCACACTGTTCGATTCGGTTTCAACTGGCTGTCAGAACTTTCACCGTGGGCCTCTTAAAGCGCATGCTGATGAGGACGACGACGATGACGATGACGGCAGCCAATAGAAAGTTCTCCCCAAATTAATTATTATTGAGAAATTACCAAACCACTGCGAGCCAACAGAAGCGAAAACATAAACAAAAGCGAGAAACAACAAAAAGTCATTCGCACACATATACATATGGGTATAAGTATATGTATGTACATATATAGATGTTCAAGACAGACCATTAAAACTAAATCCAGTGCAAAAACTTGCCCCGGCCGCGACGAATGCTGAATTTTTTATAAACTTGTCGAAGACGTGTCGCATTACTCTTTCGCCTTGTTATTGTTATAATCTGTTGATTTTTGTTGTTTTTGTTGTTTTTTTCGTGTACGCACACCCTGCCCAAATTTTGTGCCACTGACCGACAATTTGGCGGCTTGGCGAATGGGTTACTATGGCAAACAATTGAAATACCGGCAGCAGTTATTGTTTTTGCTTATTGTATATTGTGTATGGCTTATTGTTTATTGTTTTTTCTCATTGGATTGTTTACCATGTGTAAGACAGCACTTGTGTGGGTACTCGTATGACGACGCCTGGGCTCTTGAACTTGAGCAGCATCAACTGTAAAAACCGGTTAGCCCCACGAAAGCCAGCTGGCGTTGCAATTAAAAACTTAACTAAAGCGATTTGGCGGCTTTGTTTTCGACCATTGGCCCAAAATGGTCAAGTCGATTCGAAATTGTAGATTGACGGCGCTCCAAACAGACAGACACAAAAATTTATTGCCTGAGAAAAGTATATTTCACGCGATCTCTGTAAGGCGATTGATGTATTTCCCTTAGCTGTAGAGATTTTATCACCTGTATTTATCAAGAAAATACACAGAAAGACTTTCAAATAGTTCTAGACTTAAGTTTTTTAATTTGCAGACAAACTGTATAAGGCAACAGCTATGAAATTTATTGAGTTGTCTTAATATTGGGTCAGCTCAAGAGAACTAATATTATTATATACAATATAAAATAAATATACATATAAGGTTTATTCGCTCTCATTTGCTTTGTTGAAAGCTTGAAATAAAACAAATTTAATTAAAAACAATTCTTTGCAAAACAAATAAAAAAAAAAAAAAAAAAAAAAACAGGGTAAAAAAAATACAAAAAAAAAAATAGATTAAATGAAAACAAAATAAATAAATAAATTTAATAAAAATAATAAATAAATAAATTAGTAAAATGAAATAAATAAATAAATTAAATGAAAATAATAAATAAAAAAAATAGGCATATTACCGAATTATATAATTCCATAAAAAATAACAGAAATAAAGTCAACAAACGAGCAACAAATATTTTTATTTTCTTACATTTCATCAGAGTTGAGTAATAAATGCATCATTAAAATTTAAACAAACATTGCATAATATAAAATAAAATTAAATACATATATTTACATCGTATTCTACTTGATTAAAACTCATTATTTATTGACCTCCACCAGATGGCAGGTTATATAAAATTCGACCTGAGTTTGCTTTTGATGTTGTGCTAATTTGAGCTCTTATAAATCAGAGTTAGATAGTGAGAACATGTGAGCTGGCCAAGTCGTGGCTCTGCGATTCTTATCAAGCGCTGTCTCAGCGACAGCTTCCCAGAAGAAGGCCAGTAGCTGCTGGGCTAAACTATGCCGCTCCAGAAACAGATGCGAGATGGCGTAGAGCTGATACGAACTAGCGCGAACTTTCGCAAGATGTGCTTAGGAAAGGTGATAGAGGTGAGCAAGTGTGTGCGTGTGTGTGTGTATGAAAGTAGGTTTCTGTGTGTGGGTTGCTACACAGCTGGAATATATTTAAGTTGGCCCAAACGGCAAGAACATCAATTGAAAAATTGCTCAGCGCTCAGCGTGGCTGCCGACTTGTGGCATAATTAATGGGCATAAAAAATGATTAGACATTTATGCTAATTAAGAGCGCAGGTGATTTTGTTACTTTGCTTGCTTTTACTCAGCAATTTATGCACAATAAAATTTGCATTTAAAGCGCTTCCCTGTTTTTTCTCCCCGCCCGTTGCAGATGCTGTTTACTTTTACTTTTCGATGAGTTATTGTTGGCATAGAAAATTGAAATGTATCTTGCCATAAGTTGGCTGTGAATCACGAGCGCGACTGACAGCATTTATTGGCAGAATCACAAGCAGCGTCTACTTAAAGTAAATTGCCATAATTTGAGCAACATAATCAAGGCGTTTGCCCATGCTCGGATCTAAATATAGACACAAAGGACGCTAAAATACCAATTATAATTGTTGGGTGTGTGTGTGTGTGTAAGAGGCCAAGTTACAGATCTAGCAAGCGCATTAGCTGCGCTGCAGCCGGAGACGAGGCAACGGCGACGATGATGACGAGAAGGAATGCCAAAGGACAATTAGCGTTGACCAGGCTGTTGATGGGCAGTCGGATGCCAAACGATGAGACGGTGTGACAGAGAGCGGAACAGTCAGCAGGCCAGGCCAGTCCAGGCAAGTCAAGCAGCCAAGCAAACACCCAGTCAACCTAGGAGACAGACAGCGTTTGGTTAAAGATCAAAGACCATAAAAGGCGCAGTCGGAGCAACAGTTGTAGCTAAATTTAGAGAACTCGTCCCACTGCTGCACTGCTGCACTGCCCCCGGCCCCGTCCGGTGTGGACAAGGGCGAAAGGAAGCTGCTGCAGTAGTCATAGACTGTCATACTTAGCTGCGGACTGTTGAGCTGCC
Organism: Drosophila navojoa; assembly: GCF_054131105.1. Classification (NCBI taxonomy): domain Eukaryota; kingdom Metazoa; phylum Arthropoda; class Insecta; order Diptera; family Drosophilidae; genus Drosophila; species Drosophila navojoa. The sequence continues at coordinate 24,119,307 of NC_142890.1, read as the reverse complement.
CGTCTGGAGGACTGTTGAGAAGTGTCGACGAGTGCTCAGACAAAGTGTTTGTGGCATTTCCGCACTGCGGGCCAACTGAATTAGCCATATTGCAGCCGCTGCCATATAATTAGATGAAATCATTACGTTTTCATTTGCTGCCCTTTTTGATTTCATTATATTGTATTTTACTGCCCGATGCCAATGACGTTGCCATCGGCTTAAGGCTGCCTTTTTATGGCACACACACACACACACGCACACAGAAGAATTTCTATCTATCAGATGAATGAAATTGCCACCAAAATGTGAAACGACATAGGTGCGTGAGCAAATTCTTTGTCGTAAAATTATAAATGATGCACATTAAATTTATATCTTATGTAGTTATCAGCGTACGACAGAGTCGGGCGGGTTATGATTATTGTTGTTTATGCTGGCTGCTTGGCCAGTGCGATGGCTGCAGATGGGATTTTTAATGCGACGGACAGACACTTTATTTCTTATAAAAGCCCAAGAATAATGACTGTCTGCGGCCAGTCGAAGTCATATAAGCTCTTTTAATAGAGAAGCACTCATCGTTTATTTTGAAGCTTGAGTTCAAACGGTAGCCAAATTGTGAGGTAGTCAAGTTTGTTGACATTTCGCAGATAATTTGGATGAAAATGCTGGAATCGAAAGGGCAAATACAAGTTGCCTAAATTGGTAAATTTGTAATAAAAAAAAAGAACAAAACAAAGACTGATGTATACTTTTTTCTGCAGTGAAAAGAGTGTATTGGTTTTGTACTGTGGGTGGGAAAAGAGATAAATATATATGTAGGATATTTTATTATTGCATTAAGAGACAATATGACAATTTTCTCTTAATTATAAACTATGATGAGTTGCACAATAAATGTCTAAAATTTATATCATATTATATAGATTCATTTTAGCTATACTAAAGTTTATTAATTAATTTAACGCGAAACGTGATCTTTCCAGGCGATCAACTATTTATTCTCCAACATCATCGGCTACTCTCAGCCACACAACTGTTCCGTACGACGGCTACATCACGACTTTTCTTCTTCTAAGAACGACTCTGGATCTAGTTCAAAGGTCGCGTTCACCCCGAGCTCTACTCTGCGGTTCATCTGTAAGGGATGACGTAACTTTAAGGAATCCCACATATGTATCTTTATTTTTTATGCCAACCATAGACGTGGTAAATGAAATGATTATTAATTTATCTATTACGTCATTAATTATTATGTGAGCTACCTGAATGGACCTCTATAGAACAAAAGTTATATCTACGATAGATATCCAAAATTTATCATTGATGTTGCTGCAGAGAAGCTTTTGAGATTGGCTAAAAAGGATTCACCTGTTCACATGACGGCGAAGGGGTATTGTGCAGTAAGTAACACCCTTCTGCAACGTTCCCCCCTTACTTACACAAATGTATATTTTATGTATTTTATGGGCTTATCTACACCTTTTTCTGTGCATATTTCTTAAGCGTTGCGTTTATGTGCTGTATTTGATGTCTTAACATGACATATTGAAGATGTGCTGATAAAAGCCAATATATATTTTACAGAATGGAATTAAAAGCGAGTCAGCTGTGTGAGTGGTGCTAGTAAACAATTTTATCTAATGCCTATTAAACAACAATTCAACGACATATCACTACAAGCTCTACCCCCAAACGCATCCGCCACAGATATAGAAACAGAATATACTAAACCCATCACACTCTGCGCCCGGCTTCATTTGATTTTAATCACAATATTGAAATAATAAACAAATGCAAATTATAAATAAAGAGTAATTTTATTTAAAAACAAAAACAAAATCTCAAATTAGTTTAAAAACTTTGTTCATTAATGCAAAAGGTTTCATTTCCGTGAAACGCACGATTCCAGCAGAGCAGTAATTGGCCAAAGCACATTACCATAACTCCATATGAGCTGTGACTTTCCAAACGTAATATGTGTAAACACATTCGCTTGAGTGTGTGGAATGAACTAGCCAGGCTCACACTTACACTCACTCACACACACACATATGCCTATGTCAACCCTTTCTCAATGCGAGCGAGCATCGCGTGAAGTGGAAATTTGTAGCATGGGGCAAATTATTACTTAATTAGCTTTTCACTTTAAAATGTCCGCGTGGATTGCGTGCGGAGGCCTGTTGGAGCAATACTTTTTCAAATGTTCGCCGTGGAGCTGTTGTAATACATTAAATTAAATCATATTAAATGTGACGTGCCCACAGCTCTAGACCATAAATAGAAATTATGACACATTTCGAGTGGACACGGAAGCCATCTGAAGTTTAGGGGCTGGCTTATTAATTAGAGCAAATGCGTGCGGTTTTGGATTGTGGTTACGCGCGCACACACACACACACATGCAGTCACACACACGCACACAGTGAGAGATTCATAATCCACTAACTCATACAATCGCACATCACGTGCGCGTTAATGTGCGCCAGTTTATTTCAAATATATTGTTGATAATTATTTGCATGTCACGCATACGCAGCGTTGTCTTCCTGCTGTGGCACTTCAATTTAATGTTATTCATTGTCCTTGCCACTCGCATTCATTTCATTAAAAATCATGCCATCTGTTGTGGCTGTTTATGTTTTTATATTTCCCCCCATTCCTCCCATCCGCCCATCCGCCCATCCATATTCCGTCATACTTGGGCTCTGCTCACCTGTCGCATTTTATATTATTTTTTGCCCATTAGCCGCTCTCAGCCCAGCTCATTGGCCATGCTCTTTGAACTGTCAGCATAACCGTTAATTTGGTTTCTTATTTTCGCCATGCTGGAAATGTGTTAATTAAACTCGCATCGGCTGGGATGAGTGGAGCAAGCCATATATACTAAATAGGAGCTCACATGGAATGCTTTGCAGCATAGATAGCAGCGTTGGGCTTAAGCTCACTTAGACGGGCATTTCAAATAGTTTTCAGCACTCGACAATAGTTCATGAATTGCAGCCATGCTGCTGCTGATGTCATAGAAATGATTGATTAATCCATTCGCCGAGTGCTGAGGGCCTTCAGAGTATGATAACGTCGGTGTGCACATGCAGGCAAGCCTTTGTCAGTTTTATTTTAATTTAATGACATCATTTTCCATGGACATGCGACAGCTCTGAACAGCAGAGACGGCCGACCGCCCACCCGTTAATAATGTTGTCATTTATATTTCCCAACTACAACAGTTTTCCTCTCTTTATATTTTTATTATTGTTGTCATTATTCATTATCCTTAACTGTTTGCTTGCGCTGCCCTAGGCTCGCTGCTCTGCACTCACTCACAAATGGCCCGTATTGCTTGCTCTGAAATGCTTGAAATACTTATTTAATTTTTTTATTTTCCATTCGTCCCTTAAATGTTAAATTATGCATATACATACATAAAAGAGGAGCGTGTGGTTGTGCAAATGAAATATTTTTAAAGAGGCCGGCATATTAAGTGAGCCATTATCATTAGTTATGACCGTGTAAGCTCGCCCCTCTCCATACATAATACGCATACATATATATTCATATATGTATTTAAATGATGTGGACACAAGGATAATGCGATAATATCGCTGATGACGAAATCAAATGTTGCTTAATATCATATTTGTTATGCTAGCCGTACATTTCATTGATGCCATATTCATTTGACTGTTGGATTAAACGAAATTGTGCGAGCAGCACGTTTAATAAAAAGAATTAAAGCACTTTTACGGTTGTTTGAGTTGAGCAGAAAGAATAAACCACTTTTTAACAATATAAATCGATAGCTGCTTTTGCATTCAGTAAAGTATTTATTACTATTGTTCAGGCATGAACATATGAATATACGATGATCGTATACATGCCTCCGACGCACTCAGCGACTAGCAGGTAGCGCGCTGTGAAGAGATAAGGGCCACATGTACGGACTGCATAAATAGACAAATGAAGACCAACCCTTGCAACCCCAGAGTCAGATTACGAAGGAGACGAGCGCTGAGCCTTACAAACTCAGCGATAGGATAAGAATAGCTAATAGACCAACGCGGAGTCTTACACACTCAGCGATAAGATAAGAATATGTAATAGCCCAATGCTGAGCCTTACACACTCAGCAATAGATACATTAGATTTAAGGGTTGAAATTATACATGAGTCTGGGTATATAAACCCAGGCTCAGAATAATAAAGATCAATACGAACTAAACACCATCATAGTCAAGTGTATTCATTCAACTATTATTATTATTATTATAATATTATGTAATTATTTTATTTAAGTTTAATATGTTCAATATAACTAAAGAAATCTCAAAGTTTTATTGCCTTTAGTTGTTATAGTTGTCATCAAAGAGAGTCAATTCGCTTCTTCTGTTTGTTAAATATTTATTAAATAATATAATATTAAATATTATTTATATGTGTATAGAAAATTCATTTCATTTTCACTCCATTGCATATGAATTTGGTTCTCGCTATGGATCTCATCTTGATCAAGCTAAGCCGATGCTTATCGTTTTAGCTTCGTAAGAAATGAACCATCGTTCGGCTGGGACAGCTGCTCGTGTGGCTACAGCGTGAGAGATTGATTGTGTGTTTAGCCGATGATCTACAGCTATAGAGTAATAGAGCACTCACTCTTCAACAACTCGAAGAGCAGCGATAGCATCTTGTGCACAATCTGCGTGAGTTAACAACCCAATAGCCTCTGCCCGTAGTCGCAGCCACAGCTCGAAAGAGGCGGCACCTACACTGATCGCACTAACATCTCAGCTACTGGAAATACACATACACACACACTGATAGCTAACTTACTGATAGCCTCGCTACAACTACTTTCACTTTTGATCCAATGAATGTAAAGATCTATATTAAGAGAAAAATATGAAATGGACTCTTACAATACTTAATATAGGGCTGCTTATATTCGACGGACTTATCTGAAAGCCCTACAGTTCTACCTATATTCGATCTACCTATGTATTTACTTATTTATTTATTTATTTATTTATTTATTTATTTATTTATTTTTTTTAATCAAATAGAAACTCAGTTCTCGTTATGTTAATGACAATAATCAATTTATTTGGGCTCTTCCGAATGTGATCACTATAATCTCTTAAATGTGCATATTGTGCCCGTCTTTGTTGCCAAATGGACAGCCCAGTAAAATACACATATAGCCAGAGTCCCACTAACTCCTTCTCGCACCCGATATTAATTCGTTTATAGCAGTGGATCCATTAGCTTTCAACATATTTTAAATTCAAAAGAAATTATTGAGATGCCTTCCTTGAAATTCATAAAAATATTTATATTCCTACAAAAGGGAAACATTTCTACAATTGATAATCAGAATTCAATAGTAAATTTTTATATTTTATAAATCCGTGCTATGGATAAGGTCGTCATCGGTTCTCTGCAATATGCCAGTTCTCACATAAACGCGTAAATATGTATGTATCTCAGCGTAAATGCTATAAGCCCTTACGCTCTTCTTGCTGGCTCCCGCTGTCAGCGATGCATTAAATACTTAACCAAGTTTAATGCATAAGCGAGCATTCAATTGCTGATGCTTTCGACTGAATTCACTCACTTGAACTGCATACAGTCATATATGTGTGTGTATGTATGTATGCCAGCTCGCTGGGAGCCCCTGCGGCTGCCTAATTGGATATTGACTCGGTGAAATACTTTCACATGCTGTCAAAACAGTCGAGTCATTCAATAAAATGTTGCCCTGCTTGCCGTGTTTAAGCAAAATGTTTGCCTTAATATATTCACAATACTTATTATTACAATTAATTTGCATATGTGCTACGCTAATTGCTTGCGTTGTTATTTTCGACTTATATACGATGACATTTTGGCCTTAAATAAAATGCAATCTCTCGGAGAGCATACGCTGACAAAGGCCCATAAACAATTGAAATGTATTATATGGGATGCTTATGCGGGCATGTCTGTACATGTCTGTGTGTGTGTGTGCATTTTGTTTACAAATGTGCACACCTTGTGCTATATGTATTCGCACTCGTTTATCAAGTGCTAAAGTTGTTAAGCAGCATTTTAATTTTTTAACAGTTTTCGCTTGGAATGCATAACAAAAATATTTGTAAGGGTGCCCAAAAAAAAGCGAGAGACAAACAACAAAAGGGCTGCCAGCGAGTGAATACCGTTGGATATGTGCGTGTATGTGTGTGTGTGTGTGTGATGTGCATTTGTGGCTTTTTGTTTGGGTTCGTTGCTCGACGTTTAAGTGCAGAGCTAAGTGTCCTCCGGGAGTCCCAGTTACAGTTGCTCACTTCAGCGCCGGGAAGTTGTTTTGTTGATGTTGTTGTTGTTGTTGTTGTTGTTGTGATGAATGACGCTGCATTCGGTCGAGTTTTTTGTGCCTGAAATGGTGCCATTTACAAGACACAAACATTTGCAGCAACAACGGCAACAAGAACATGAAGCAACTAAAACATAAAGTGACCCTAATGGATTGTCCAGGGCGGCAGGAATTAGTTTGTTGTGTCTGCGACAGACGTGAATTTTGCCCGGCATCAGCCAAGATACAGAGAGGGGCAGATAATGGGGGACTGCGGAATGGCCATTGTTATTGCTGAGGCGTATAACCTTTGACTGAGTGCGCATTAATTCAAATCAAATTAAAGGAGCAGCGCCCAAAAACAAATGTCGACCATTTAAATGAGCTATTGTCAGTTTAAAGTCACATCTATTGCACACACACACACACACAAGCAGTCAGATTTATGTGGAGCACTTTGGCCAAGACATTTAACACCTGCAGCCCCACAGACGGCGACTATCATCTGCTGCGTCCAATCAGATTTTTCAACAACAGCATCAACTAAAACGCACATCAAAATAATTTATGATGCACATCAGCTGGCCAAAGCCAAAGCCAAAGCTATAGATGAGGCGCTGCTGTTGCGTGTATATCCTGAGCAACACCTAGGCACGTGAGTGTGTGTGCGTGTGCACCTGCACGCTAGTGTCCAGCTACGCTGTCCGCTTTGTGGCCATAATGCTCAGCCATAAGTTTTGCTCTGCAAAAACATAAACAAGCTAAATCAAGTCAAATGCGCTAATAAATCTCAAAAGCGTTCACGTCGACGTCGTCGACTAGCTAAACCTTGTTGGAGTGTCGATATGGTTGTTGTTGCTCTAGTTGTTAGTATGCAAATGACAGGGATTGTCAAAGTCGTAGCTGGAGGAGCAGCAGGAGCTTGGGGCGCATGCATAGCATTTCCATATGCCTGATATTAAGAATCACAGCAATTTGAGTTGATTTATGCTGGCTTTTGGTGCATGAGCTCGAGTATCTAATTGACGATTGAGCTAAAATGAAAGATCTACTAATTGCTAGGCAGCCTAAGTAGCGGTAGCAGGAGGAGCAGGAGCAGCCGTTGCACTGCTAATTGAAATGTGCACGCATAATTAAATCTCGACCAAATCTAATTGCTGTCAGCGCCACCCACTGCGGAATCCCAATCGATTTGCAGTCAGCTTGAGCTGCCGCCGTTGCCGCCATCGTAACAGTTGCCGAGCTTTGTTATTCTTGGCGCTGCGGCTACGCAAGCAGCTCGTTAGCAGCAGCAGCAGAGGCAGTGGCAGTGGCAACAATGCGACAGCTGCTTAAGCCATATTGACAATCCCAAAGTTGTGTAATCCGTTGGCAGCCGTCGTAGCCACCAGCAGAGAATACAGACAACACAAGCAGCAGCAGCAGCGGAAGCGGAGGCGAGGGAAGGGGTCGGGACGATGGCAATCCGATTTGCATGGCAACTAGCCGAGACTTGGCGCAGGACTTAAGTTCAGCTGAGGGCAGCGATATATTTAGCCAGTATTTGCATTTATTCGTCTTATGTCTTTAAGTTTTCAGTGCCCAGCCATGCCCCAATAACTGTATCTATATGCACTCGAGCCTCGCCGCACGCAAATGGGGCTAAGATAACAGTGAACCGCAATTCCCATTCATTCTCGAAAATTTGTTTGTTTGCGCTGCGCTGCGCTGCGTATCCGCCCCGATATTTGTTTGTCAAGTGTTTGTTTTCGTTTTTGTTGTCGCTTTTATGATAACTGGGCGTTATTTGCATAATTTTGCAGTTAACACTTGAGCGGCGAGAGGAGCGCGCACAAATATCTAAGAGATGCAAGCATTCAACATCTCTCTATATATAAATATATATATTCGGGTTTTTTTTGACAGAGCGCCACAGAACATTATGGCACGCCCCGCACCTGCGAGCCCTCTTCTCACGGGCAGCTGCTTGTGAAATTCTCGCACGTCTCACGCACGTCGAGTGCTCACATAAATTCATCATTTTATTTAAAATTTCACATTCGCTGACAATTTCATAGCCTACCAACTGGCAGCCCAATTCTTTTGTTCCGCTTCAAGACCGGACTACGGCTGTCCGTGTCTGGCTGTGGGCTGCCGGACTGATGGACCTGTCCGTGTGTCCATTGTTTTATGTGCACATAAAAATATTTGCACAGTTTCTTTTGCTCTGTTAATGTAGAATGTACAATGCTTGATGTGACAAGCTCCGCTGGCGCACCGCAGCACCGCAGCACCACAGCACCGCAGCACCACGGCAGACGTGGGTGAGAGTTGTTGCCAGGAGCCTTGGCACTCGCCCACTGCATTCTGATGCCGTATCACGCCAGATGTGGGTCAGTAAAACGCGCTACGAAACCCGAATCCCAAACTGAAACCGAAACTGAAACCGAATCAAGTGTCACACCTGCTGTTTGGCCGGGCTACGTCTGTCCGCCTGTCCGTCTCTGGCTGAAAGTTTGAATAAATGTTATAAATACATACAATAAAAATGTTATTTACACGTTTTTGAAAAGAGAAAGTCCAGAATGTCGTCGGCAAATCTGAAACGTGATTTCATTTAAATTTAAGTAGTTCTGCAGTTGTTTTACTTTTTGGTCTTTTACAGATGTATACACATACATATATATAAAATATGTATATATTTGTTTTTTGGCTCTTTCCTTTCGCTCCATTTATGGGCGCGACATTAATGCGTTGTCTTCTGGGTGCTGAAATTCGTGCAATTTATTTTCGAGATTTTGAATGAATGTTTTTTATATGATTCTGCTGCCATTCTTTTAATGGGCAAATGAGTCGGGCAATACGACAAGTTTTATGTGCAATTTGTGTTTCGCTTATGATAATTTGCGGAACGTGTGTTACATTTGGCATCATTTTAGGTTTCTTGAGCTTTTCGCAAAGTTCTCATGCAGTTCTGCGTTGGGTGCGTGAGATTTGGGTTAGATAAATATGGGAGGATAGCCAAAATGTGAATTTCGGGTTATTCCTAAAACACTAAACGTTTTCTTTTCGCACGTCAAATTTCTATGATTAAACTGTGAAATTAAACAAAATCCACATTAACCCAAATGGCACCCAAGAAACGTATAAACGTATTGACACACGGCCAAAGAGTTGACTGAACTCTGTGTGATCATTTGCATATGAAGCACATTCATCACACACTCGGAAATGAATTTCGAATTTCGACAATCTTGCATTCAAATTGGGCTATTGGCCAAGGCCGAGAAATCGTAAAGATTCTGACTCAGCTTGAGGGCTTTGTTAATCCGATTTAACGACATCATAAACTTAATTACTCTAATGAAATATTACCTTAAATATCTGAGTGAAGCTCTCAATGGAAATAAAAATAATAAATAAAATATATATTTTTAATATTTCTATCAGCGAGATTTATTTAAGTCTAAAGTAAAATATAATTGTGTGCAGTGCCTGAAATTTCAATTAAGGCTTTAATATAGATTAACTTAACTTAAATGTGTATTAACTAACGCACTAATCTTATGTGCAGTTGCAAAGCAAATTATGTAGTGATAGTAAAGCATTTAAGCACATAAAACAGAAAATTAATTTATAAATAAATTACTGCATTAATAAATTTACTTCTGTGTTAGTTGCTGACATAATTTAAAATGTGCTTTAGATAAAGCCTTGGACTTTGTTCAATAAATGTATTTAGTACATTAGCAAAAGGTAAGGTATTAGTATTTCAGATTCAAAGGATTTAATATACTTCGTTTTTGAGTTGCCTTCTGGAATCAATTTTTGGTTTTAGTTCGTTTTTTTAAGAGAAAAGATCTGGGTGGCATTGAAAGATTTGTGGTTTAATTAGAAGAATTGGAGTTGATTTAATGAGACGCTTTTAAGTTTAAAGTCATGTATGAAAATTATTTCTGCCATGATTCTCCAGAGTAGTTTAAGCATAGATCACTATTTCTTTTTATATGTTCCATCGGGAGATGTTCGCTCATTCCGTATTGCTCTGCCGTAGTCCACGAGTTAGAAGATAACCCAAATTGCAATTTTTTTCATTGAACATTTGCCATTATTTCATTGCCTGAAGTCCTTTGTCGCTCTGGCTTAACAAAAATTGTGATTTAGAAATAAATCTTGATAACTATAAATAAATAATAAATAAATGATTTCATTACAAATAATCGTATTAGTCAAAAACTAGAGTATTTATATATATTTTACGTTTTTTATTAGCCTGGCTAAGCTGCATTCCTTCGGTGCAGGTAAGAGCACATTGATGTACATTCTGCCTAACTATAAGTAAATATCTAAAAAATAATCCCACCGGCTAGCCAATCGCTCAACTTTTTTATATTGAATTGAAATTAAAATGAAATAAATTACGTAATTAGTATAGTAAAAAATTAACAAATATCTCTTTTTTAAATATTTTTGTTTTAATATGCAGTACCTATCAAAAAAACTTATCGTAGAAAAAGTACAACAAATATTGTAAAAAATATTAAATGTATTTTTGTAATTTAATATAAAGAAGTCAAATGAAGCGGAATTCATTCAACTCATATAATAAATTATAATTAATGCTAAAAATGTATTATTTATAATACTAAAATGTATTTTAATTGCCAACGGACTAAAATTTATAGTACATTTTGATCAGATTTGGCTTGGCAGCTCGCACTTGTTGCGACAAGTGCGCTGACTGTGTTTTCAGTTTTCAGTTTCGATTTCAAGGTTGAATGCAACTTATGGACATCCTGCTACAAATAACTCGATGTCGCTGCTGTGTCGCTGCTGCACACACTTAATGTGGATGGTGGGGCGTCAGATGTGGGTAATTTATGCCTGGCTAGCGACCGCACATAAGCTGACAGGAGGCGGACAGGCGAGGCGATTGACAACATGACATTTAAAATGCGCCACTGGCCGGCAGCGATTCACAGCAGTTGGCATTAAAATATGACAGCAGGAGCAACAAAAAACTAGCGCCGATTTAAACAAATACAGAACGAGAGAAGAGCAAGAAAACAAAAAGGGAACAGAGCGGGGAGGAGGAGGGGTACAGAAAAAAAAAAAAAACATCAGCTACGTGCGCTGCATTTCAATTGGGCTATCAGAACGATACGCCGACCGGGCCAAGACCCACACACGAACGGGGCTTAGAGCAGCATTTGGCAGGCTCTGGCACGTGTTCCTGCCTGACTAAGCGTCTGTTTCTAACTGTCAGAGCAGACAGAGTGACGTCGGCCCAGAGTGATGGCCCTGCACTGCGGAGCTGCAGCGTAATGCAAGCGGCAAACGTTTCAACCTGCCGCCGTGCCACAAACACGGTCACAGTTATTACCTTGACGAAGGTGTGAATCAAATGAAGTTACTAATGTGTCGCCGTGTCCCGCACTTGACAGCTGACGGAGCCGAGGCGTGGGCCGATTATTCACTTGGAGCTGTGCTCTCAATTGGTTAACAACCAAAATTAACTCCGCTCTGCGCATAAATGCTGTCTAAACGTTGAGAGACACGATTCAAACGGTGTCTTGTCTTGATGGACTCGTCGCGTATTCCCAGCTCGTCCGCAAGAATTAGAGCAAAAGCTGACATGCAAATGCCTTGATACTCTAGCTGAAGACGAGGAAAAGAGTACATGCTTCTTCGGCTCGAGGAAACTTGTTTGAGAAAATTTTCTTTCTTATACTTGGCATCGTTGGATTGTAGTACATAATACGTACACAATATACAATATATCTAGTGTGCATATTTTTTTTTTATTTTATATATTTTTTAAATACATTCAAAAGTCTTAAATACTAAATTATAAAAAAAGATAAAAATTATATAAATAAATAAAGAATAATATAGAAATAAAGAATAGAAAAATAAAATAAACAAATAAATAAAATAATAATAAATAAAAGAATAATAATAAAATAAATAAATAAATAAAAATATATAAAATATATTCAAAATTCTTAAATACAAAAATATATATATAACTAAAATTTATATAAATAAAAAAAAAAATAATATAGAAATCAAAAAATAGATAAACAAAATAAACAAATAAATAAAAATATATCAAATATTTTTCCAATACTTAAATACAAAAATATATATAAAACAAAAAATTTATAAATAAATAAATAATAATATAGAAATAAAAAAATAGATAAACAAAGTAAACAAATAAATAAAATAAATAAAATTATAAATAAATAAAAATAAATAAACAGTCTTCGAGATTTACTGAACTTTGTGAAAAAAGGAAATACCTGATATGATTTTATGTACTCATACATTTATTTTATATTTAATTCTTTATATCCAAAAGAATTCCAAATTTTTTTAGTTGACTTGTAAAAAAAATTTTAAATAATAAAAAAATAAATAAATAAATACATAATTCGCAAAAATAAATTCAGAAATAAAAATAAATAAGAAACAAAAACAAGTAATAGAAATATATATATAAAGAATAAATAAAAAAATCTAGAATCCAGAATACTCTTATTATAATCAACTGTTTGGAAAAGTAAATCGTATATAAACTGAGCCTCAACTCAGTCAATAGAGGTCTGAGCGTTCCCACAGTTAGCGAGAGAGAAAGACAACAAAAGTCGACGACTAGAGTTCGTAATCGAGCTCATAGCAGATCGACAACAAATTGATTATGCTCAAGAGTCTTCTATTCAAAATAAAGACAGTGAATAATATATGTTCTGTCAATATAATTAGGCTATAATTAGGCTGTTATGTGTCGTGCTTCTGGAGATTTTTAGCCAGCTTGGGTATTTTTTTTTTTTTTTTTGATATGAGACAATAATATCTTTTGTCCATTTTTAAAGTAGAGGGGTAAGTGTACGATCTAACTGATATTTTCTAAACCAGCGGGCAGAACATTAGCTGCTTAATATATAATTTTACACAGTATTAATTGAATATATAGAATATATAAAATATATAATTATATCATTTCTTCTTGTAAAGGGCATTGAAATGTTCTGTTCCACAGTTAAGTTCAGTGCTGCTAAAATTTCTTTGGCGCTCATTCAAATTGGACTCTACAGCAGCCTCAAGCAGAGCGGAGAACACACACACATACACACACACCCAAGTAAAGTCGCCGTCGTCATTTTACATGAAACTGTTCAAGTTTCTCCAGGCGTCGCGCCTCGCCATTGAAATGCAAGCGGCGTGCGTGCAAAGTTATTATTGAAACAATAAGTGAGTGTATGTGCGCATACTTATGGAATGCGAGCATGGAGCCTGGCCAGCGGATTGTAAACAGTTGACGGCATTGACTTGTTAGTCTTATTTATGGCAGTTGAGTGTGTGGATACTTTAAGTGCTTCATTAAATGCACATTTCACGTGCAAACTTAATACGAAGCTCGCTGGCTGCAGTTATTGCCGCCGGCTGCTGTTGACAGACCTCGTTGCAGGCCGCGCCTGGACAGCCAACGTCCACTATGTCACTAATTACGAACTGATGTTTAGTTGTTGGCCGTAGACGCTGTGGCGCCAATGACAAAGTCCACTGACGGCTGCGATGCTCACTAATCCATTACCAGCGTCATTAATCTAATAAGTTGCTGTTGTTGTTGGTGTGACTGTTGTTGCTGTTGCTGTTGCCTTTACTGTGGCTGTTGCTGTTGACATTGCTGTCGCCGGTGGCACCACGACAGCCTCGTCGATTCGTGCTTCACTTTACCTACACATGTCGGCGACATGGTTCACGTGCAATACATCGATGGCAGGCCCTGCCGTAGGCTATCAACTTGGCATCGGCTATCTATCCTTGATTTACACATTTGCTCGGGCATAAATACAGCTCGTTGCTAACTTCCAGGCATTCGATGTGCAACATTACGCACCGGGCAAAGTGCAAAGTTGCTTGGCATTTACTTTGAATTAATAAAGTTTCTGCCAAAACTAACTTGGCCAACTGCGTGGGTGTGTGTGTGTGGTCACAAATTGCATTTCTTGCTTCGATAAACATGCTAATGCTGATTGCAAATATTCTACACAAACACGCAACAATTTCGCACAACAAACAAAACATTTGAGTTACTAATCCGTTGCAGAATTCAAACAACTCTCAGCAGAATTCATTCGAGCTGTTTGCCTGTGTTTTCCAACCAAATATTTTGTCGCCAAAGGCATTCCTTTAATTTAGTTTTAGATTCAACATTTTCTTTCACACGCACACACACACACAGAGAGAGCCAGGCATTTCTACTTATATAAATGAATACATTTTTATACGTAAATCCGAGTTGGTTTTTGCCACTCGTCGTTGCCATTGCTCGCTGGGCTGGCTTTGTTTGGTTTTTGGGCTAAAAGTTGTTCATGGCAAACTTCTGGCCAGGCGGCAAAACAAAGGCGCAAATTGCAGTTGCAATTTTTGGTGGTTACTGCAGCAAATACATGAACATCTAAATATAAATATATATACAAACTTATTATATATATATATCTAGATATCTGTGTAGTTTCCGCAGCGGGCTACGTAAAATTGAAGCATTTCCGCTGTATTTACAAGCAAAAACAACAACGAATTTTCGTAGCCGTTTCTTTACCAACTTTTGTTGGTAGTTGTCGCTGTTGGTAGTTTGTGAAAAGTTTCAGTGCTTGGCTCACGACTCAAGCCTGAAGTCTCGATTTCTTTGATGAAGACAAAGCAAAAACAAAATTGAGAGAAAAAAAAAAGTAAAAATTATATTCCTGCGGCGAACGGCGCCTTGTCCACTGGCAGGACATTTCCTACTTTCAGGCAAGCGCCCCTATCCAAAAAACAGCAAAAACAACAACAACAACTCGAAAACAATTACAGCAACTAATAAAGAAACATTTAAAAAGCAAAAGTTTGTTCCATAACTGTGGGGTTTACCGAGTGCTGCTGGGTCGAGCTGTTGTTTCGACACACTTTAAGGACTCGCAGACCCAACCAAGCTCCTCCCATTCGGAGAGTTTTCGATCTCGCTGGCAGTACATGAATAAGCAATTACAAACTTGTTATTAAAACGATTATGCAAAATGTTTTTGGATGCCTGCAACGCCAAATTGAAATGAGAGTGGACTGTTGTGTTGGCCAGTGTAGTTTAGCTGCAGCGGCGAGATAGTTTCCAGCCCGCCCGTTGCCCGGGGCGTATACGTAATATTTGGAGTGCAGAGCCACGGCGAATCGTGTCATTGTTACCCTTTGCCAGCGCCGAGCTGAGCAAATGAAACCAAAACGCAAACCGCTGCCGGTAAACTAAAGTGCGCAGGCTAACTACGCTTCAGTTGTCCATCTGCCTAACCGCAGCGACCGCTGCTCAATTTCAATTTGGTTGCCGTCGGCCAAATGCACGCAACCTTGTGCTATTTGCCCACACACACACACACACACACACACAGACAGTCAGAGCTTAGTTGAGACTTTCCTGATGCCTACGCAGGAGCGCGCTGTGCGCACTGTGCGCACTGAGCAGCTTGTTGAGCCCCGCTGCCACTTGGTTTATTTTAATTAGTGTAAAAAAATACAGAGCCAGCGCACGCAATGGAGTGGCCCACTTTGCTCACAGCCGCAGGTTGTCCGCTCGGCCGGCCACTGACTGAGCTGCTTTGTCAAGCGGGCCGAGGCTGCGCTGCAACAAAGATGTGCAGTCGAGCATGAAAGAAGGCGAATGCACAACGCCCTGCCTGGCTCTACCACTGGCTTCTAATGGGCCGCACGGAATTGACTTGGCCGGGTCCAGGCACGGCAGAGCAGGGCAGGGCAGGGCATGCCGTAGTCCTATTGTCGTAATGAGCACACCGCAATTTGTGTCGTATGCTTTTGCCGCTGCGGGCCGTTTGCCATTCATTTGGCAAAAACAACAATTAAATGTTTTCGTAATGGCCATCATCGTCATGGCTCCCAGAGCTGTCTCCCTGGCCAACAATTTTACTATTGTTTTTGGGCATTTTATTGTTGTTGTTGCTGTTGCTGCTGTTGATTCTGCTCCACTGCTGCTAGGAAAATAATTGGTGTGCAAATATGTAGCTAAATTACAACATTTTGTATTTACTTTAGCTGGCCAAGCCAACGGACGACGGCCAACTGTGAAGTGGCTGCCCAGTCAAGGCTAACGTCATCCGAGCACCAGCGTCCGTCCGTCCGGCCGATGGCACAATTTAAGAAAAATCTGCATGCGCCATAAATTCGTGGGCAAATCTCTTAAGTTACAGCTGAAAAGAGCTTTGCCCTGTGCTCGCTGTCTGCCCTCGCATTCATAAACACTCACAAGCACTTACTGTTCGCACTCGCATGCAACACATGAGATCCCCATGCGGCACTCTCGGAGCTCGGCGCTCGGCGCTCAGCGCTCGACGAGCGCAATTTGGTTTATTTCCGGCGTAAAATAAACTTTCAAGGATAAGCAAACTTTTGGCTGTTGCCGTTACTGATGCTCCTGCTCCTGCTACTCCTCCTGCTGTTGCCGCTGCATCCTTAAGCAAATTTTATAAAATAATATTTTAGTGGCGCCCTGGGCAATATGTGAAGTCGTGATGCACACATCCGCCTTCCCGGCCGGCTCTCGTCTCGGCCCTCGGCCCTCGGCACTCGTCATATTTGGAAAAGCCTCTACTATTTGCATATACCTTCCGTTCAAAGCTCAATTTATGCAATCCGCATACTCTTCTTTTTTTTTTCAATTTTTTGTTGGCCCTTGTTCCAGTTCTTGTACTATTAATAATAAAATTTTGTGGCTGGCAATATTTTTGAAGCGTTGCTAAAATATTTGTGAAACCTCTGCGCAGCTAAAGTAATTAAAAGCCACTGCAAAAAGCTAAAAATCATTTTTGTTTACATGGCCCCATGGGCCAGCAGCGAGCTATTGCAATTTACGAGTGTTTTGCATATTCAGATACTCGTACGATTCAGCCAGGGAGCATGTTTTGAAGATGAAATGCAGATAGAAAACAAACAGAAAACATAGAAAAAACATTTTTTTATAAATTGGTCATTTTAAGATATTTTTCTATTGCATAAGCGATTTGCTTACCATATCAGCGCTTAGTTCTAGAGAGCTGCGAAAAAAGGATAGAATTGGATAATAATATCTGACTTTATCAGCAATGTGTACTTTGTGTGTGTATGTTAATTTTTTTGCTACTATTATTATTTTTTATTTTTAATCAAGTTGCAATCCCAAGTAAATTCTTATTAGGTTTCTAGATAACACAAGTTTTATATTGATTAAATAAAATTTATTGTATAATATATTTTTTTTATTAAATAAAATTTATTGCATTTTTTTTTATCTCAACTATGATTTCAGATAGAAGCTATATATATTTAGAAGCTATATATATATATTTAGTATTTATTTATTTAGTATTTAATAAGTAGTTCGATTCTTTTATTGACTATATTTAATATTTAAATAATATATATAAAAAAGTATTTATTTTTATTTATTTTTTTTTTTTGCTGCTTACAAATTGTTTATTTTCAATTTAATAATAATAAAAAAGCTAAGCTCAATAAAATATGCTCCGATCCTAAAATGAGCACAGAAAATCTTTAAATTATTATTTTTTATTTCATTACTTTGCTCAAATTGTTGGGTCATTCCTAACAATTCTTATTATATATATAATATATATTTACTCTTATTATATATATATATTATTTTTCAACAAATTAGAAATTATTTTTATTTATTTATTAATATATATTAAATCAACATGTATTCTCTTTTAATATATATGTTCTCTGGAACCTATTATATATTTTCTTAAGTTTGACTTACTCAATTAATTTATTATTCACTATCAATATTTGCTCTTCAATCATTGCCTAGCTGTATTTAAGTAAATAATATTATATTTATCGCCACGCATATATGAAAATCAATTTTCATGCTAATCACAATTGGAGTTCTATCAATGCGACTGCTGTGCTACCTTCGGCTATTACAAGCCTCGCCCTGGATAGGCACTCTACGCAATGGTATTCAGCATTGGAAGGCTGTTGTCATCTGCAGCTCGCACGAGCAGCATTCCATTAGCTTTGCGGTCGATGATTGAGCCCCTTCTGGGGCTGGAGCTGCTGTTGCCTGAGATCTGTGCAGAAATTCATGGCATACAATGCCAAGTAGATGTCGCAGCAGCACATTTATCCAAAATGGAATGGGCTCCATTGAAATGCCTTTGCTAATGAAGTGTGATTGAAATTTTGTTAATTTGCTCAAGTGCTCGGCTAAGGCTTAACAGCCACAGTAGGCGTGCGTCTGCGTGCGTGTGCGTGTGTGTGTGTGTGTGCTTGTCGGACGACTTGCGGAATATCTCATTTACATAATGTTTGACACTTTCCTTGGAATATACAAATTTGTTGCCAACATGAATGCTGAGATAATTTGTAAAAGGTATGCAAAGGTTTTCGCATGAATGATGTTGCCTAGACGTTTGACGAGAGCCCCAAACTTGTTCTCTTTACACATATGTATATAGAGTCCTTTATCCACATGTATATTTATACATTGCTCTGGTTTCCTTAAACCCTGTCTATTTACAAAAATACTTGTCATAAGTTTCACTTATTTTTCTTCTTCTTCTCTCTCTCTCTTCTGCAACATCTAACATGAGCTTTGTCCTTGTGCTGATTGACTGTCCTGAAATGCTTTGTTTCAAATTTATTAACTCAAATGTAATTATGTTAAGGACTCGACTTGAACGAGTTTGGCCTTGGGGCATTTTAGACTGTCGGCTCGGAGCTGCAGCACTTCCCACAGCACATTTGGCTTTACACATTCTTAGCAAATTCAATTTGACTTTGCTCTATTACGCAATTTCGGTTTGGTTTGGTCACAATAGCCCTCGGCTACAGAGATTCTAATCGAATAAAATGCGTAAATAGAATTAAAGAGAAAAAACCATAAAGCAGAAGCATGGGAAAGATAAAGCACGTAAAGTGTGCAAAGTACACTAATGTTTTCATGTTGTTAAAAATAATATGAAAAAGAATTCAGGGCAGAAGATCAAAAAAATATTTCGTATATGTGTATGTATATATGTATGTATGTGTCTTTTTTATGGGGCAAGCTGAAAGGTAAATAAAAACAATTACGGTGTAAAAATACGCTAAGAACTACAGAAATATATAACTATATACTCGCATCCAAAGGAGCAGGACAATAGAGTGCGCCGGACCCACACAAGTGGCGGAAATAAAGTTGTTGTTCTTGTTGATGTTGTTGTTGTTGCTGTTGTTGTCGCTGTTGGCCTTAGACCATGTCCTTGCGGCTGAATTTAGTGCAGCTAACCAGCAGGAAGCGACTCCTGTGTGCCTGCGAATTTTTTGCAAGCCCAGCTGCTGCTGCTGCTGGCCAGACTTCAAATTTATAGGCAACGGAAAAGCGACCAAATAAAATAACATTGACAATTGGAAATTTAATTTAAAACTCTTAACAATACAATTGATTTAGGGTTGACTTGAAATCGTTCCTCCACCGAATTGCCGCTGGCTACTCGGACTGCTCTGCTTTCCTCCTGCTCCTGCTCCTCCTACCCATAATAAATTGCAGTGGCATTAAGCCGCTGCACATCCGACGCAGCCAAAGACAAAGAGTGTGAGAGAGAGAGAGAGAGAGAGGAGGGCGGGGAGTAACCACCACTGCGGAACCTGCAGTCATAGGTTAGTTGTTTCCATTTCCCATTCCCGCCAACGCGCTTAACAAACATGACCAGGTCATGACGTGCCCAGAGTGCAAAAGTGTGTGTGTGTGTGTGTGTTTGCCAGCTGAACGTGTTTTGGTATGGTGCCTGCGGCTGAAGGTCCTTGGAATGTGCCGCGAAGCACTGCAGCTACTGTTACTTTCGTGGAATGCTTAATTCATGTGTGCAAATGCGGTTCAAACGTTTATGATGTGGCTGCTCCTCCTGCTGCTTCTGCTTCTCCTGCTGCTTCTGCTCTGCTGCTGCAGCCGCCATCATCATTGTCATTGTCGCTTGCATTGTTTGCCTCGCCGTCACATGGCGTATGCGTAATGAGCTTTTGTCCTCTACCGTGCCGTATGTGTTTTTGGGCGTGGGCATTTGTCTCAAAATTAGGTATTCCGGCTAAAGAGGCTGCCGTGCGATAAATCAACGTGACTGCAACTCTCCCGCTCTCTGAGAGCTCTTTCCACTGCTAATTAAAACTTAAGGTCAGCACACATAAATATCTCATCAGGTGTCTTCATTATGACGGGCACTCAACATAAATTTACTTTTTGCGAAGTGTTGACATCAATCTGAGCAAGTTTTAAAATTAGCATTATCAAAATGTGCTGGATGATTTTCTGGATTTCTGTGAAGGTGCAAGAAATCATTATGAAACAGATTTCGGTGTTTTCGTTTGGATTGAAGATCCTTCAATCAGAGAATTGCTCAAAAGGGAGATTGCAACAGGAGTCGCAACCTGAAGCTTTTCATATAAGACGTAGACTAAAAACCGCAGTCAACAGTATGGGTATTCCTAGCGAGTTTAATCGAACGAGAGTTGTTCGTGCAGGAAGCTATTTAAACTAGTCTGTGCTCTAAATCCAATCTGGACCTACGGCTCCCAAGTGTGGTGAAACGTTTGAGATAGCAACATAGATATTGCCCAGATATTGCAGATATTGCAGAGAGTGACCACCAGCGACCAGGGCATCGTGGTATGCTCGAAAGGAGTACAGACGGATAGATCTAAGCACCAGTCACCAGTCAGGGAGACAACAGCGGAGCAGATGAGCAAATACTTGATCAAGCCACATTGCTCCCTAACAGAGTTCACAAATGGTGAGCGGAAACACAGAGAGCAAACGATTCCCTTGATTCTTTAACGAGATCATCCGCGTGCGATGGGAAGTATTTTATTTCGGTCGGCTTTTCGCCGATCGTTTGTGCATTGATATTTATTGCTGTGCCTACTAAAACTAACACTTTAATTCCAGAATTCTGTGTATGCATGTTTATTTGAACGTGAAGACCATATGCATTGAGTTTTTTTTAAGTATTTGCTCATCCACGGACCCTCAATGGACAGCCGATGTTTCTTTAAGCTCTCTCTAGGCGATGTTTGTTCAAAGAGCGTCACACGAATAGTTAAACTCAAGGCACACAATAGGAATTAAAAACGAGAAGAACCGAAGTTCTTTGCTCGGAGCCAAAGCGAGAGGTTATGATAGATTTTGCGAGCAGAGAGTTAAGGATAAAGCAGCGAATAGCTAAGGCCGAGCTATTCTCACTAATTATATTGTGTAAGCTCTTACAATATTGTCCAGCTTATAAAAAAAAAACATTAAGAAAGTCTCATTTGTAAGAAAAAATTCTGCTCAATGCTCTTCGATCACATCCATATCTCAACTCAACTCATAGAGCCATTCAAGACCGATGAGGGGGAGAGGGTTGTCGTTGGTTTGCTGTCTGTTTTGCTCTTTGTATATATTGCATTTAATGAAATGAACAAATTGCGTTTCCTAATTTATTACAATATTTGTTATTATTGGGCATCTGCATAAAATGAAATTAAATGCAATTACGACTGCAAATATATATGCAAATGATATCAAATTATATGAAAGCGTAAATTGAGTTTATTACACCAAAATATTTCAGTGTTTAATATCTGAATGGCCCTATTGAACTACATTGCTGTGTGTGTGTGTGTGTGTGTGTGTGTGAGTGTATTTATAGTGTTTAATAATAATGCAGCGCTGCGCTTTGTAATTGTGTTGTTGCGGCTATCGTTAGATATCAATATTTAATAAAAAGAGAGTTTAATTTGGTTAGATAATTAGGTAGAGCTGGAATTTTTGGTAGTGAAATTCATTTGCTAAAATGGGCTTATGAATTACGAGTGTATTATTAAAATTTCGCTTCGCCCTCGATGGCTGCTCATTTATATTATTTTATGCCGTTTTTAATACAAAGTATACAGTTATATTGCAATGATCCATAAATTGATTGAGTTTACCGCGCGGCTTCAGTAAAAAAACTCGAAAAAAAAGAAAAAAAAGCCCGCATTATGATATTAAAATAAAATTTGATGCATAAATATGTTTATTTCATTTTGATTGCTATTTGCCGGTTGTTGCACTAACGAACCGCCATTGTTGCCGCGCACAAGCGCACCACCCAGACCCACCCAACCACACACTCATACACCCATTTATATCTGTATAATATATTTATGTTTGTACATTGACAGACAGTGGAACAAACTTACCTAGCCGCGATGTTAATGACGATTTGTCAGCAGATTGCACGTAGCTATCCCGAACAATAATATCCAATATATGTAAATTTCGTGCAAAAATTTCATTTGCCAAAATCAGCAAATGACATTATGTATGTGTGTATATTAATATAGAGAGGTTTTTCTACTAGAACGAAAGTTAAAGTGTTTGATAACATAAAATATTCATGGCATGCAATATAAATTGTGCGTGGGCTCGCCAATTGTTCAGACGACCAGAAATAAATGCGTTTTAAGCGCTAACGAAGCAATTGTGCTCGCAGCTCGGATGGCACAAAAACTTTGCACGGGGGGAACAACTTCGAACTGATATAGTCGAAGCTAGACGGCATTAAAAGTCGAAACTTAAATGCTCATGACATGGCCCCAAGTTTCATCGGTCATCAAATGTGGCTGCACACATTTTCATTTCCTTTTTTAAGAGCCCGGCCGGAGAGCTTCATTCTGACTAGTTGATAATAGAGAAACAGAGTGAGAGAGAGAGAGAGAGAGAGAGAGAGAGGGAGGCAGAGTGAGTGCGAGTGAAGCTGTGGCATGCAGTGATTATAGCAATTAATTTTGCTAGCTTTAGCTTGATTTCTGCCTAGGCTAGAGTAATTTAATTGTGTATTGCTGTGGCGCTTTTATGTCTTCAGCTTGCAGCTGTTTAGCTTATGCGCATCGACTAGGCTTCAGTTAATTAATTAATTTTTGATTAACTAAAACTGCTCCCATATTGAATATCAAATATATAAAAGCACATTTTTAATGCTTTTCATAATTATTTTCAGCTTTTGATGAAAAAATAGCATTAATATAAAATAAAATAGCGTGCGCGTTTTGCACGCGTTTCGCACGCGTTTTGTGCGCGTTTTTTGCGGTTTGCTCTGCAGTGGTATAAAAGTGAAGCATACTCTTAGGCGCAGTTAATAAAAATGTTCGTTAAATAAAATTGTAGTAGCATTTAAAATTGTGGCTAGAGATGAAAATGTTGCCGCTGAACATTTTTATCATTCCGGCCAGATTCGTACGCTCCCGTCGAACCGCTTGGCTCTACAATTTGCGGGCGTTTGCACTAATGTGCAATTAAAATCAAATGTATTTACTATATACACAGAGACTATATATACAATATGTGTGTGAGTGAGTGTCTATGTGTGTGTTTGGCTGGGGCATTTAAGCGCTGCACTTTGCGAAAAAGTCATTAAAAGATAAAATCACAAAATCAATTAGCCAGAAACTTTAGCTGCCTGTGCCTGTGCCTGTGCCTAGGCCTGTGCCTGGGTCTGCGCCTCTGTTGCAGTGCTGGGGCCCTGTGAGGTGCTGCGAGCGGAGCCTGGGCGCCGGCCAGCCTGCCCATAAATTGCAACACTTTTATCGCCGTCCCCGGGTTCGGCTGATGTTGTCCTTGTGTCCGGGTGCCGCCTATATTTGTTGTTGCTGCTCCTCGCTGCCCGCTGCTCGCTGCTTTGGACGATTGCGTTGCACAGTTGCAGCTTCCGATTTCCGTTTCCGTTTTGCGGTGCCGCCTTGTAGCTGCCTCGCTGTTTGGTTTTTATTTGCCGCGCGCTCGGCTGCTTGCATAAGTGGGCAAGATTCAGTCTTTCGCCTTGGCTTCGCCGTGGTGTCCGTGCAGTCCGTGGTGTCCGTAGTGGATATTTGCTTTTTGGCAAACGCAGTTTTTTCATTACTTTCGACTGGCCCGCGGCCAAGTAGCCGCCCTGGCAAATGGCAAATGGCAAATGGTGAATGGTAAATGGTAAATGGCAAATGCATTTTCTGCCTCTGTGTGCTCTAACGGGCTGAGGGCTGGCTGGCTGGCCACGAAGTGCGTTCGGTTCGTTTTCTTCTCTGCTTTGGCACTGGCCACGCCCTTAAGCAAATATATATCGCAATTTGAAATATGCTTAAGCAATTGAAACGAAGAAAATGATTTATGCAACAGCATTAAATCGAATATCTCTGCACTCCAAAAAGCGGAGCGTGCCTGATATACGGCCAAATGATGAGTCCATTGCCAAGAATAGAGCCAGAGCAGAAAAAATGGATTCTCAATGCGGTTGCACAATACGCTCAGATTTGGCAATTAAAATGTTGTTTAATTGGAATTTGAGTGAGTGAGTGAGTGGAGAGATGGGTAGGAAGGAATGGTGGGTAGAGGGGTAGAAAGTTGGATGTAGAGTTAAAGACGAGGTAGCGAGGAGAAGGAGTGAGCCCGAGGAATAGAATGAGAGATAGAGCAACAGAGCGAGGGAGTGAGAGTGAGCGAGTGAGACTAGGGGAGGGAGAGTGAGACAGTGAGAGAGAGAGATATAGACAGAAAATGAAAAAGAAACCATATAACATATCAAAAGAAATATACCTATTCATTAGGCTCGCAATTCTTATTGTATCATATTAAAAAAAAAAAAAAAACTGATTATTAATTTTCATTTTTTTTTTTTTTAATTTGTGCTAGATATAAAATCGAAGTTCAATGGTGTTTTAAAAATATTTTTAAATTAATAAAGTCTATTTTTTCTCCTAAAGACAAAGACAAATTTGGTAACTCGTCAAAGTGTGATGAAAGAAAAAAAGATACTGAGTATATTATTAAAAATAAAACTTAAGTAAGCATTGAAAATCCATGGAATAATAAATATAAAAATTGAAGCACTCTTAATCCAAAGAAATTAAAAAACTGTCCTCGATAATTTCCTTTAGCAAAATACATACATATATCATAAATAAAATGCATAATAAAACTTACCAGTGTTATATAGTGAGACAAGAGATAAGTTGATTGATACCACGCATATACATCAAATAATTTATTTTATTTGTTTTTTTTCAATAGGTATTTACTGCAGCAAATAATTCTAGGAAAATCCCCAATATTTAATGAACTTGCACATGCTTTATCGAATATCTATGCTGTTTTATTTCAAATGCAATATCTCATTTGTACAATATTTAAATTGTGTGTGAGAGTGTGTGTGTGTGTGTTTTTATCGATATAGTATATACTTATAATATAAAGTTGATATTGAAAGTGCTATTGCAGCTGTTTTCCTTTTTTAATGGAGTTAAATGCAATCGAAATTATAATTTATGCAATATTTAATGCATCATTAAATAATCCATTAATTAACAATTAGCCGTGTTTGCTCCTCTACACGTCCATTCGTCTCTTTGCGTGAATATATATTTGCGGCGGTGCTAATGCACGTGCAGTTGGCTTACATCATAAAACAAATATTTACAAAACTGTATTATTTCATCTGAATGTGTAATTTATAAAGTATTACGAATGGGGCTTTTATTTTTTGCTTTTTGGTTTTAATTTTCTGCGTGAGTTGCGGGGGGGGATGGGATGGGGAGAGGCTAAGCTTAAAACGATTGGCTACACATCGAAGCCATTATCTATGCTATACACATTGCATGTTCAAGCCGTGCTCTACTCAGTAATTGTTGCTAAAATGTAATCAATTTTGCATTTAACTGCCGCTTGTTATCATCCCAAACATGGGGATTATGGGGATTAGGCAGCACACGAAGAGGCTGCTGTAGCTGTAGCCCTGCCAGCCTCTGCCGGCTGCCGATGTGTAGAAATAGGTTTCCAAGAAATTCTGCAGACCCGAGCCGGATGAGAGAGTAACTGCAATAGGAAATTGAATGCGTTTGCAAAACAAATGTGAAAGGTGTTTTAGTTTCATTTTCAGTTTCGGTTTCGGTTTCAGTTTCGGCTTAGGTTTAAGTCTTGGTTTTCGTTTCAGTTGCATGTTGTGTTTGTTGTGGTTGTGGCTTACCTCTTGCCGGCACCGGATCCTTTTGCGGCGTACCCAATTCAATTTCCGTGTACTCCTGATATAAATCACCAATTTGAGCCGTGCAGCGCAGCATCAGGCCTCCGCCAGTGGGAGGAAGTCCGGGCCCCAAAGCATTTGTCACGTGCGCATTGCGAGCTCGCCCCTGAGCCTTGCCATTGGCATTCGCGGCGGCCACAAAGTGCACCGACTGCAATTGCAGTCGAAGGCTCAGCCTGGATGCTATTAGGTTATCAATCGTGCGAATGTATTGTGTTTCCTCTGTGGCCACCTATCGACGAGAGAGAGAGAGGGAGACAGAGAGAGAGAGAGTGTGTGCATTGAGTCAGTGATGAGTTAATTGCGAGTCCATCAGCAGCTGCTCGTTGAGTGCCGAGCTAACGAAATAACTAACTACCATATGCATATCAAATACATAAGACTCGAAGTATGTTTTAAATTATTCATAGCTCTACAGCTAGCTTCGTGAATGTAAGTGTGTGTGTGTGTGTGTGTGTGTGTGTGGGTGTGCGGCTGAAACTGATTTTGCTTTCCGCTTCCGCTTGGCAAACTAAAAATATATTTGCCGAGTGCTGCAAAAAAGTTACTCTCCGATATGTGGGCAGCCCCATGCGAGTACATCGCACGAATATGAATGGCAATTTGTCGTCAGCGGGGGTTATTATAAGCATGCTGCACTTGCGGCGTCGAGTGGGGCACAGAGAGTGTGCTGACTGTGCACTGCGACGGCGGAGCAAGTGCGATACCAGTGGCAACAAAAGCTGCTACCAATGGGCAACGGGCAACGGGCAACGGGCAATGGGCAATGGGCAATGGGTAGACGTCGGCAATGGGACAACTTGCGCTGGAAGGAAGCGGATGCTGAGAATGAACGGACATGGCATGCCATATTTTTGTTTTTGTTGCCGTTTCTGCCTCTGTTTGTTGGCTTTTAAAAACAGTTTTCAATGTTACAACAGCAACAGTGGCAGCATCAAAATCAACACCAGCACCAACAGCAACAGCAGCAGCAACAGCAACAGAAACAGCAGCATCACTCATACGCCCTGTTCGCTCTTTTCGCCTTTGCAGATGTCCGACAGTTTGTTTGAGTGTCTGCCGTTCAAGGTTGTTTGTTTGCTTGTTGTTGCTGCTGCCCGTTGGTTGTTAACGCAACAGCAATGCAAACTGTTTACACTTAGTCTTTGAGTTACTGAGCCACTGCAACGGCAACGGCAACGGCAACGGCAATGGTAAAGGCAGCAGTAGCAGCAGCCAGCAGCAAGGGCAACCGAGGCAACATTTACCATATGACTATTCGTACGTCTGTCCGCCCGTCCGCCCGTCTGTCTGTCGGGCTGCCACTCGCACTGTGTGCATTTAAAAATTTCATTTCCTTCGTGACAGCAACAGCAGTGCCTAAGCCCCAGTGTTCCCCAAAAAGCCGTAGCTCAGCCTTCTCCTGCTCGGCCATGTGCATGGGCGTGTGCATATTCATTTCAGCCCTTAGCTTAGCTTTCCGTTTCATTTGCGAGAGATGCTCTGGCCGCGCGACTGGGGCACATCATTTCCGTTTGGCGCATCTTTACGCACCGGGCGAAAAGAAAATCCCGTTAACTGTATTGTGCCCGGTTTTTAGTTGCAAATGCCCATTGTTGTTAGCAGCAGGAAGTGCAGGCGCCATTTTCCAAATGGTTGTGTTGCCATTTCCGTTTGCTGCATGTCCTGCCCGACAGTCCAAGGGGCCCACAATCCTCGCCCACCTCCCCCCACCCCAGCGAGCCGCTGGCAATTTAAATACAATAAATGCGCATTTCGTTTCCACTCACAAACTCATTTGAGCGCCATTTACTTATGCATGTATTTGGCGCTGTTTAGTGCCCTGAAAAGGTGTACGACATTGAAGGCAACGTGCCCGCCCCGCATTAGGGTCGCCGCGCAGCACACACACAGCTGATCGACTACGCCATACCCTGTGCGCGGCAAACTACAGTCAAATGGGAAAACTTTTAGCTGTGTGTGTGTGTGGACAGCACGCAGAGGACTTTAGCGGGTTCGAGCAGGTATTTGGTATCTCACTTAGAGGAACATCTGAATAGCATAGTTGCTTTGGGCGTGGCCCGCTGCTCTCAGGCAAACTCTCGCACACCCACAACATTAAAAAGCAAAATCGCTTTATTGTTGTGCGTGTCGTTGTCGATGTCGTTGTCGATGTTGTTGTTGTTGTTGTCGATGTTTGTTGTTTTTGTTTGCTGCTGTGCGCTTTTAACCCTTTTTACGGCACACACACACACACACACACACACACACCAGCACAGACATTTTATTTTTCTGCTTGTACGTTTTTTGGCTTAACTTTATATTTGAATTTTATTTTTATTTTCATGCTGGCAAAGGCGCAGCGACATAAAAAGCCATTTTTAGTTAACTCGCTTTTCTTTGCCTCTCTCTCTCTCACTCTCTCAGCTCTCTGCTGTCTCGCTCGCACAGCTTGGGGAATTTAATGCCGCGTAATTTACGAGAAACTCTTAAGACGGCAAGCGCTTTAATTAAGCATGTGGCTGAGGCAGCGACCCAAAAGTGTAAATACCCTCATATTTCTTGTGATTTACCTTTATGGCATCGGCACCCCCAGCCAGGGGCCCCAGAGATATCTGGCGAGCCCCAAGCCCCCCAATACGTTCGGTTGGCCAATTAAATAAATGTTTGGCATTTGCTTGCGTCAACATTTTGCACTTGAATTGTTTTCAAGCCAAATTCACTTTTTGCTCCCAGAAACTGTATATATGTGTGTGTGAGTGTGTTTTGTGTTTGCGTGGCACAATTATGATGGCTGCCTATTAATATTGGCCGGGGCCACACAACACGTTCATTTGCAGCCGAAATGCTTATGCTAATTGTGCGAGAATGGAGAATGGAGTACGGTCTTCCTAGATATACGTAGATATAGTGTGGAGGAGTTCTTCAAGGCAAAGGTCTTGAATAGCGGCGAACTGTTTTCCATTCGGCAGCATGTGCTCTCGATTCATTAATCACAGACACTTAAAGCTGTTGCTCAGCTTTAATTATGTGCTTATGGCATTTACACTAGTTCCACTGGGCGGCATCTGAAGTAAATAATTTATCAAATAATCGATTGGCGCACAAATCCCACTGTCGAACGGCCACTTGTCTCGGTCGGCAAACTCCCCGAAAGTCTCGACAGCTCTAATCCCAACTAATTCCCATGATTCACCAAAAAATTTCATTTTCAGCTACTTTTCCATTAATATGACAAAAACTTTTTAACAAATTATGTTAGTCGCTAAGCCGGCAGCCGGCTGGATGGGTGGATGGGCGGATGGGTGGATGGCTGCCTTCGCCTGGGTCAACATGTGGCTCTCGTTTCGCTTTGAATACGAATTAGAGATAAGACAGGGAAAGAAAGTGGAAGAAAAGAGAAACAAACGGCAAATCGTATTGCAATTATATATGTATATTCTATCCCATAAAGCTCCTTAAAGCCGAAGCTGCTTTTGCGATATTATATACAATATATTGTATTTGCCTGTTTGCAGGTGGCTTTAAGCTGTCATTAGTTATTTGTGCCACGCTAGTATGGATGGATTACACTAACGAACGTCTAGGGCTGCCATTTAAAGCAGCCAGCCAGCAGCCAGATCATAATTCAATATCTGAGACGCATCTCCATTCGGCGGCAATTGCCTGGCCAATGCCAGCAGAATGAATGGAATTTCGTGTGGTTCGTGTTGTTGTTGGCTGTCTGCGCCAACATAAACACCACAGACATAAAATTTTATATGGCACGCCGAGTCAGACAGACGGACACACGCACACACACACACACACACACACACACACATGTGCACACTAAAGCAGCGCACTTTTGTCTCGGTTTTTGTCATTAGTTGGTTGACTGAAAGTGGAAGGAAGCAAGCGACATCTAGATAAAATGCTCAACGGCCTGCATGGGAGCGCGTATGTGTGCTCTGTGTACGTGTGTGTGTGTGTGTGTGTGTGTGTGAGTCCCGAAAAGTAGACAACAGCGAGCGACAGATACAAAACGGCAGGATAAGACACACAGATCGGGAAGGATGCCAGTGCCACTCCCACTCCCATTGCCAGTGCACGTTATGTCTGATGATGTGGGTAGACATAATATAAAAATTTATGAAGCGTTTAATAAGTTTTCTTTTGCAGGCAGTTGGCAGAGCAATGGGACAGTGGGACAGTGGGACAGTGGGATAGACGACAATCGAATGCTCGCCGCGTACGCTCTCCGTGTGGGCGTGTCAGCTGAAAAGTGTTGTCTCGTAAATTCATTTAAAGGCAGCGTCCGGCTCATCCGATTTGTCGGACTCTGTCCGGGCAATTTCTGTGCAGAAGTTGAACGTAATTTATTTTATGTCGTGGCTATGATTAATAACAGCAATGCGACAAAGAAAAAGGTTAGCCAGTCCTGCGGTCAAATTGGGATACAGAAATATATAAAGCATTCGCTTTTTAAAAGGCAACGGCACCGCCCTGCATCTGGCTGGAGGGTGCGACCTGAGCCAGTTTCCATATCCATTTACATTTACATTTCCATTTCCATTTCATTGTTGATTTATGCAACTGATTAGCGCCCAGTCGCAAAATTGATGCAAACATGAAAATGCCGCCAAATGACTAATGATGTCCTCTCCGGGCGTAGGCATGCATATGACTTGGCCTCTGTGACCCAAGTGACTTGTTTGCTTTCGCTTCTGTTTACCATTTTCCATATTCCATTTCTATTTGCCATTTGCCATTTGCCATTTGCCATTTTCCACTTTCCACTCTCATTTGCTTTCTTCCGTAATGATAAATGACAGAGGCGAAATCGCACAATCAAATCAAAGCGCGTAACCCTTTTCTACGTTTATTGACTTAGTCCCGTAAGTCACAATGTGTATGTGTGTGTGCGTGTATGGGACTCTTCTTATTTAGCTCTGAGCCAAAAATTTTAATTAAGTAAGGCTTTCATATCCATAAATAAACGACAAATTCCAGGGCGCATATCGCTTGAGATTAAACACAATCCCCCGCTCCACGGCCCCCGCTGCAGCCTATCACATGTGCTGGAAATGAGTTTAGGGCTCAGCAAGTGGCTTTTCTAATTATAAAGGATTTACGTTCCCATTTGCGAAGCCAACGCCGTTTAATTAGCCTCCCACCCCCACCCCGCCCTTCTGTTTTATCATACAAATAACTCATCACAATATGCCGCTGCAAGCCTATGCGGAGAGGCGCGGCGAGACGGAGCTGGGGACAGTGAGTTGTGCGGCTCCGTTGTCATACATAGAACAACTCCCGGGTCCCTCATAAAATTGCACTTACCGGCATGTGGTTGAGTGTGAAGCGTAGCTCGGCGCGGGGTCTCGATGGCAACGTGCTGCAATTGGCGCGCAAGACATCGCCGGGCTCGTAGCGCGTCTGTTCCGTAAAGAGCTGAGGTCGTTTTTCCGGGAATTCTGCAGCAGATTCAGAGAAGAAAATCGGTTAATGTGTGGTTGTGTGTTTCCCTTTTAATTTGGGATATTTGATGTACTAAAAATAAATCAAGCTACTGCTCCAGAAATGAAGTTAACAGAAAACATAATGAATCATTTTTTTTTCTCTTTATATATGTTGGCCCTTTCCTTTGCCATATTTTTCTCAAACACAGCTGATAATGAGTTATGGGCCTTAGATGTGCTGGATATGATCATTTAAGAAAATGAAAAGAGTATATTGGTTAAAGCTAGAGGCGGGAATTGGGGAGAATATATGTATGTACTTGTTGGTACTTTCGTCTGAACTATGCTCTGATAACAAGCTAAGATATTTTGCTGCAGATACACACACTAAATGAAATTAGGTACACATATATATTTGTTGTGTTCACGTTGAAAGAGATATATCCATATAGAAGAGAGAATTGGAAACAAGAGCCTCATGGAATAACTTACAAAGCTTTTGTCTACAAAACAGAACTGATGAAAGTTAAAAAAAATATAACAGAGTCTGAAAAAAGCAATGTGATTAAAACCAAACCCGTATAAATGATTTCTTTTCAAAAATTCGTTTATTTGAACCTACATTACGAATAAGTAAAATATCAGCAAATACCGATTAAGCCCGTATAAATGAGTTCTCTTCAAAAAAATATTAAGTTGAACATTACGAATATGTCAAATATCAGCATGTCAATAAAATCCCCTAATAATTCGAAATTTATTTTATTTTATTTTTTTTGTTCGATAATTCGTAATATTTAAAGAGTCCCTCGAGGTTCGCAATATCGAAAGTCGACTGTATCCAGCAATATTTATCAGCACTCGACCTTCACTCTCCAACAAGCTCAAGCTCAACTGATTATCAATCAGCTATGTAAGGCAACGTGAGATGAGCTCAATATAAGAGACTCGAATATGCTCGATGGAGAGCACATGCCTAGGTCTCTTTAATTGCTGATGCTTGCTGAAGAAGAAGAAGGTCAGGCGCTTGAATATGACGAGGCTGTGGCTGGTTGAGTGCGCTGTTGTGGTTGAGGCATAACACGGGAATGGTGGGGCTGGTGGGTCGTTATCGTTTCGTATGGATGGTACTCACCTACAACTTGCATTTGGGCATAGGCGGTGGCCGTCGAGTAGAGCGGTGCATCGGCAGTCACCTCGCAGCTGAAGTTGCCAGAGAGGCCGAAGCTGACGTTCCGTATGAGCACCAGGGTGGCGTTGGAGCTGCTTTCCTGCAATAATATCAGTGTTTAATTGGATTGGCCAAGTGGGAACGAGCGAAAGTGCGGATGAGGATGGGGGATGGGGGATGGGCGATGGTTGAGGGTGGAGGTGTGTCCAACATACGTCCACTTTGATGCCGGGATACTGAAAGACCTTCGTGTGGGGATATTCGCCGGGCGTGAAGCGATAAAACTCCAACTGGCCGCGATAAAACTTAATCGAATAGAGCGGTGCACCATCCAGCTGATACTCGCAGCGCAGGGCCACCGACTGGCCGCGTCGCACCGCCGGCGGCTCGACGAGCAGATTGACATTGCGCAGCGTCGCCTGGGCGGCATCTGGAAATGAGCGAGAGGACAAGCTTTATGAGATTTATTATTCAAATTGATGCAGCGTGCATGAGAGTGCCATAAGCGGCAGGGAACTGGCAGTCGGCAGCCCCGTTAGCCGGCAGTCAAACTGTCAGAGGTGAAGCCCACCAAGCCGCCAGTTGTCAGGGCGCCGGCAGCCCCAGCCAAGCTGAAGGACCTGCGCCTGCTTGTGCTGCTACGTGGCAGCAATTTGCATACACGGCAGGAAGCGGGGCCGTAAAACAATATTGATACGTCGCGACAGACAAACAGCGGCCTCATCCAACCGCACTTCGGGCCAAGCCACAACATCGTCAACGCTCTGCTTTTTATGGGCATTGGGCTGCATAAAATGCACGGATTAAAATATATTCTGCGATTCGCGAATGCAGACGATGTCGCCTGGCTGCACCTGCAGCAAGCAGCAAGCAGCGAGCCCTTTAAAGTCACGCAGATGGCTTCAAGTGCTGACTGTGGCCATCTGACTCTTGCCATCTGACATCTAATCAATGACGACTTCGACAAGCACACACGGCCAGTCAGCTTGCCAGTTTCCAAGTTTGCCAGTTTTCCAGTTTGCCAGTTCGACTACATCAAAAAGCAATTTTCCATTTGTCTTGCAATCTCTTTGCGCACCCACACACGTGTGTAAAGTGTGTTTGGCTTTTCATAAACTCGCAAATCGTTTAAGCCGTCTTACGAGAAGTTATAAACCTCTTTGCATGTTTCTTCTTTTCTCTTCGCTTCTCTTCTCTTCTCTTTTCTGCCATTTTGTATTATTTTTTCAGCTTCTTGTTTTTTGCTCGATTTTCTGCAGCTTTTTCTATCGCATTTGCTGTTATCATTGTTTCACCCTTTGCCTGTTCGCACCAGCTATTTTTTTCTTGCCTTGCCTTCCTTTTCCTGCTTCCACTCACGCTGAGGGTATTCCGAATTTATCGTTTAGATGGCAACATTTTCAATATACATAATTGAGAATATTTTTATATTTTTATATTTTTGCTCTAATTATATATTAAATCTCTGCTTATGGAAATATATATATTATTTTATTATTTTATTTTATTGTTTTTCTGATTACTGATTTTACTAGAATTTATGCAGATATAAATAATAAATAATAGAGTTTTCGTCCAATTTTTCTGACTACTTTTATCGATTTATCTTTTATGTATTTTCAGGACATTCGCTCGTCGGTCAACTGTGTTTTCTGTGCTCTATACTACAATCTTGATAGCAAGCCAAAATGGACTGAGTCTCGGCCGGTCGAAGAGATTGCTTCAATTTCATCATAGTGCTGGCAGCCTCAATTCTCGTTGTCTCTCCCCCGCTTTCATCTTTCATCTTGGGGCTCCACTGGGCTGACTATTCGTTGGGCTGCTTCAGCCTTGTGGACATTCTTCAGATACTTGCTCGGACTCGCTTTTTGTAGCGCTTGGCATTTGTCGTTGCTCCATTTCTTTCTGATGCGAAGGCCTAGTCGGCTTTGGAAATTAGTTCTGGATTAGCTTTATGGCCATACAGTTGTGTCGCTGCGCATCGAGTGGCTTTAGCAGATGCCAACGGGCCCCTAAACCAGCCTAAGGACGGCCCAACGTGATGATGAATTTTTTCCGTCTTCCACTCACCAAGGCAGCCTCGCTCGTTTTTCTCTTAGTGTGATAAAAGGAAAGCAGTAAATGTAACAACATTTAGTTGTTAGCTATTTAAGAGCGCTCGATGGGTT
The DNA here is from genome assembly GCF_054131105.1 of Drosophila navojoa. Lineage (NCBI taxonomy): Eukaryota > Metazoa > Arthropoda > Insecta > Diptera > Drosophilidae > Drosophila > Drosophila navojoa. The sequence goes on along the minus strand of NC_142890.1, from coordinate 24,084,160 downwards.
TTCATGACAACATGGGACGTTGACATGCCTGCCTCTGAAGCATGTTGCCATATGTGGGCGTGGTATCTGGTCTGTGAGAAACCCATTTCGGTTGATTTAGTCAACATAATGGCTTTCGATTTACCCAGCAGCTTTAATGCAAGCTCGGCGAGGACGCGCTGAAATATGTGCAGCTGAGATCATAAAACGTTTATTGACTGCACAGCTCAATATATCATGCCGTCAATATTATGACAATATGCACTACCCACAAGCCAGGCGAGCTCAACAGGCAATCCTCATGCACATTCACGAACAATTCAACTTTGCCTGCTGAGCTCACGGATTTAGCTACAAATGTTATGCGCGCATGTGTGGAGGAGGAGGGGAGGGGGGGAAGCTGGGCAAGCTGCAGCCAGACAAACTTTTGCAGACACACACGCGGCCATTCAGTGCGGCAAGTGCAAGCCGTGTGATGAACTCACTTGTGATAATTTATGAGTAATAATATTTTTGTACTCAAAGACAGCGAGAGAGTGCGAGCGAGAGAGAGAGAGAGAGAACAAGACTGAGCGGAGTTGAGTGAATGCTGCTCAACTGGCAAACTAATTTAACTTATTGTCTGCCCCAAAGCCTGCTCTCCCGCCTGCTGCCAGGCATTGTCCTTGCCACGCGTCTGCTATGGGCTGCTTATCCCATTTTAACGTTCTGCGGCATGACGTGCAATCATTTTTGTTAATTTACTTGCACATTTCACAGCGCAGCGTTCGACTGGCGTGGCTGAACTTTAAGCTTGTGATTTAAATATTTTATATTTTTGTTATGTTCGTTCACAATGTGTAAAGAGAGTATATTGGTTTCATGCAATTTCCGTCCGTTTGTTTGTATGAATGTGAATCATTACCGGCAATTGAAAAGGCAATTCAAATATGAATAAAGCTGCATAGATGCTTCTTCCATAGACAGCATATATGCACATACATATGTATCTAACATTATCTCATACATTATATTGCAAAGCGAATGAGTAATGTGCAGTCGGCTGCACCCGTGTGTAAATTTCTTACTTATTTATTGCTTTGCATTTCCCTTACTTTGACTTTCAGCTAAACAAAGCTCTCTCTAGGTTTTTTAAATTTTCATATTATCTTGTACTTTTCGCATTACTGTCAATTATTTCTGTCGAAAATCCAATAAAATGCTGGCATTAAAGCTTAACAATTTTCACACATGAATTCTTCACGTAATTACGCGTGCTCAACAATAAACAAGATGAACAAAATGAAATTGTTTGCTCACACACACACACACACACACACACACACACACACACACACAGAGAGTGAGCCACTGAGTTTGCCCAGCGGCTGTAATTAATTTTGACAGCACTCTGTGATAATTAACGCAATATTATTGTCTAAAACAAATTGCAAAAATAGCGAACAACTCTGGCATCCAGCGACGCCCCGAGCTCAATCTGCCACGCCCCGTCCCAGCCCGTCGCAGCCCCTACCCAACGCTCAGCGTAAAGAATGTGAGCAATTATTTAGCATAATGCATAGCCATGGCAAATAATATATGTATTTGCATATCAACTGTGAATGAGCAATGCCAGAAAATTGTTTGCATAATTTGTGAACAGCAAAATTTGAGTTGAATTCTCATTACAAATTGCAATGTGGACCGCAGGACGAAAAAGGACTCGGAGCTGGCCATGGCACTTTTTGGACAAATTGGCACTGTTACAGTTTTGAAAAGTTGCTGACACAATTCAACAGAGCGAGAGAGAGAGAGAGAGCGAGAGAGAGAGAGAGAGAGAGAGAGAGAGTGAGAGTCTGAGATAGAAGAGATTGCGAAATCAGAGCTAGAGCAATATAATTATGTGTTGAATTATGAATTGAAATGTTGAAAAGTTTTGTTTTTTATTTTTATGGGTTTTCTGTGTGCGCTTAACTTGGCCATTCAACGCACAATTTTGGCCAACATTTATTGCTAATGCCCACTGGTTGAGTGTCTCTCTATGGGTTTTTGAATGAGTCTGGTCAAGTTTATGTGCTGAACGTTTTTGCAGTATATATGCATTAATGTGCTTAACATTTTGACGTTGAACATTTTATGTGTTTCGAATCAGTTATATATGAGTGCATGTGTGTGTGTATATATCGGATTGTATGAACTATAAACAACAGTTATAGTCTAAGTACTTAAGCACATCATGACATTATGAAAGCATTAAAATTTAACTTTTGTGGTCGTATCAAATATGATTCATGACTAACTCAAACTCAAATTGAATGCATTGTGTTGTATTTCTATAAACATGAGCTGCAATGTTTTATCGGCCTTCAAATAACTCAGATTTTTCCAATTGCTGTGCTCTTTAGCAATGCTGGAATGTCATACAATTGTCAAAAAGCCTTCAAAGAATGTTAAAGCACAAATGGCATGCCCACAGTTGTAGCTGCAGTCCGCCTTTCATATTTATTTACATATAACATATATGGACTTTAATTGCATTTATCTCTCTGTTGTCCTTTTAATGTACTTCCAAGCTGTTAAGCAATAAATAATTGCTTTGTTAATTATTTGTGAATCAAAGACTCAATTTGAAATCACAGACTCAAAAATAAAAAATAAATAAAACTAAATTTTGGTTGCCATTGAGTGCAGAGTCTTGCACTCGAGTGTAACACATTTCAGCAATGAATCGAAAGATGCTTCAGAAATGCCAGTTATATTTTCACATATTTTTTTGTACATCTTCTGCATTCATTCATTTTTCATTCGATTTCCCATCTTGATTGTTACATTGTTGCATTTATTTGCCAGCAATTCGCAGCACTTTATATAACGTGTTGAGCACCTGGCAGGAATCATGTTGTGAATCGAGCGGAGCTCAATAAGCAAATCAAGTTCCGCAAAAGAGGTCGATTTTGGGTTTAGATAAGGCACTCAATGGGCTGTTGTTGTTGTTGTTGATGTTAGTTTGGGTCTGAATTTCGATTCGATTACTTGTTGTAATTAAATGTGTGGAGCAGATGGCAAACGTTTTATATAACTTGATTTTATTTTCATTTATTTATTTTTTATTGTGTTTGTCCGTGTGATGGGCGGTGGGCGGTAGCGCAGTAGGTTTTATGTTTCGCTTAAATAAATTCCAGCAAAATGTGCGTAATTAATGCGCCAAACCAAACCAAAAGCGCGCTATATAAATCATTTGCGGCGTGCCCTTGTATGTGTGCATGTATATTGTATGAAATTTGTGTACGTGTGTGTGTGCGAGTATCTGTGAACATTTGCGGTCAGCCTCATGTTGCACGCACAATCAGTCGCCTTTCGTTGCTTATCGACTGGCGCCATTGATTGCAGTTCATTAAGCACGCGCAGGCGGACAAGCTCACGCACATTCCTGGCCCATGGCAAACTCCTGCTGGTGCTGCTGCTGCTGCTGCTGTCGATGGCTACACCTGCCGCTGCTGGGGCTGGCACTCATTAGCTACGCATTGGCCGGCCCACAGCTGTGGTGCTTGACCCTTTTGGTGCGCCTTTAACGGATGTTGCGCTTTAACCTTTCACGTTGCGCACACATTTCTTCTTAATTTCGCTTTCACTGTATTTTCTTTTGGGCCTGGTGCGGCAGCGCTCGTTAGCGCCTGCCTGGCCATGGCGCTGGCCATTACAGTTGATTGCTTATTCATGCGTTCATTCATTTATTCATATGCCTGTAAGTTGGAGATGAGCGAGCCTTATCAAATTGCGGGTGCTCGTTGTCGGCTTTGCCGATTAAGCTCACGCGGCGTATACGGAATACGCTGGCTTTGCTTGAAGTTCCGAGAGCTGATGCTGTTGCGAAAATTAATTGCGACTGCGTTGTGTTTCGTGTTTATATTTTAAATTAATTATAAATATTTATTTATCTTGATTAGTTGGGTGGCTTGTGCAACCCAGTAGAAGGGCCGCTGCCGGTGGTGCTGCTGGCTTGAGTGTCTGAGTGTCTGAGTGTCTAGCTGAGCTTAACTAAATTGATTTCAGTTTATTTTAGCATAGCGCAGCGTTTTCGCCTGGGGCATGCCTGGCAAATCAATAACAAAGACTTGGCTTTAAACGCCGCTGCGCTGCCAGTGGCAACAGGACCTCAATTGGTTTTGGCTTGGCCATTACTCTTCGCCGCTGTGGTTCTGCAACGCCAACCGAATTCGATTCATTCTACTTGTTCTCCCTGGTTTTTTGTGTTCTTCTATAATTGATTGCAGCATCAATTTCAAAACGAAATAATCAAGCAGTGCACACATACACAGTCACCCACCAACCACATACATACATGTTGCTTGATTTGCAATGTTTCTCGTTTTTTGTTGCATACTCTCGTGCGCTAGAGTTAATTTCTGTTTTAAGTTGGAGCAGCAACGGCAACGGCAACGGCAACGGCAACGGCAACGGCAACGGCAACTGCAACAGCAGCAAAAAGCCAACTGCAGCTGCAAAATCAAGGGAAATTATTGAAAGCACCAAAGCAAACGGTGAAAAACACACACACACACACACATGTACACGCCCACACATACAAAAATGAAAAACACACGTCAATTTGTATTACTGCTGTCTCAGCTGTGCTTTCATCTCGTTCTGTTCCCTTATTCCTCTACCTTGCTCACTCTCTCACTCTCTCTCTCTTGTACTCTCCCTCATTCTGTTCACTAGGATCCGCGTTTTGCTGCTGCTCGTTTTATATTCTCCTATTTCTTGGCACTATTTTCAAACGTTTTTCCTTTCACATTATCCATTTACCCATACTTTATTTCTGTGAATAGCGCGAGGTGTAGCGACTTTTTGCTACACATTTCCTGATACTCTTTCAAGCTGAGCTGAGCGAACTGAGTGGTGAACTAAATATCTCACTTAAAAAGACAGTTTGTGATAATCTCTATTTAAAGTTTATATAAATATTTAAAAGCAAATATCATATGATATTATTTAAAGATAAGTTGATATATACATTACATTTTTTTAAAGTTCGCTGCGAATAAGCACTCTTCTTAAAAAAATATGCCTAGGTCCGCACCACTATTGTCTTTAAAATGGTAATACAGAAAGAAAACAAATTCTAAATAGGTATATAAAAACATATAATTCTTACGTATCGCATTACTATTTTCATAATTTATATATACGGCTAATTTAAATTTATTTTTCATTTTATTTAATTATAATTTTGTTTTTTATTTTAATTTGTATTTAATTTTAATTTTTTGTTTCGTTTTATATTTTATTTATTTATATTGAATTTAAATTAACTTTAAATTTTATTTCATTTAAAAATTAAACTAATTTTTAGATTTTATTTTAATTAATTTAATTTTTAAATTTGTATTTAATTTTACTAAATTTCTTCGTTTAACTTTATTTTTATTTTATTTATTTATTTAATTTTTTTTTTTTTTTTAGATTATAGAGTATTCAAGTATTGAGCTAATCAAGTCTGTCTTTACTTATGTATCTGTTGTGGTGTTTTAGACCTGCCCTCAAAAGCCACAGGCAGAAGCGTTTTGGGGCCGTCAGTTGTGAGCGCGTTCGTTGCATTTATTTGCAGCCGGACTCTCATGTCTCGTCCTGTTTGTATTATTTTTTTCGGGTAAAGCCACACAAAAATCTGCACAAAAATGCTCGGAAATTCATCTTGATTTGTGCTGCGATTTTTTTTCCCTCAAAATAATGCAGCAACCGTTTTTTAAGCTTGTCGTTTTTCTTAGTATATGTATGTGTTTTTTATTTATATTTTCCACCCAAATGCCAGGTTGTGTGTGGCGCACTAAATCAGAGACATTTAAGCGCATTTTGCTAAAAGTCACTTGCGGCCTTTGGCCATAGCTCATTTGACGGTTGATGGCCGCTTCTAGTTGTACTTACCACATAGGATGCAGAGGAGCAGCAGCCAGTGCAGGATGCTGGTGGCCAACTTGTTGTTGCTGGGGGCCTGGAGGCAGCGACACCTACGCTCGCATTTTATTTCTCCAGTTGCTGTTGTTGTCATCGTCATCGTCATCATCGCTGCTGTTGCTGTTGTCGCTGACGTCGCGATGTCTGCTAATGTTGATGGCAGCACGCTGGCCGCATTGGTAGTGGTGCTGGTGGCGCTGGTGGTGCTGGTGGTGCTGCTCGGTCTGTGACTTTGCATTTCCGTGTTGCTGCCGCTAATGTTGGGGCGTTGTTTTGACCTGATGCGACGCGCGAACTGACACTTACACCCCGACGCGTGTGCGAGTGCCGTGGGGAGCGCTGTGAGTGATGCGGATAGCGTTGATAGCGTCTGCCACATTGTCAGCGAGTCCCGTTTTTTGCACACTTTGCGAGCGTTTGTCACCGGCCGGGCTCCCCACTTGCCGCCTGACATTAATTAAGTGTGAAATTAATGGAGCGGCAGAGATGTGCAGCGGGTAACGGGTAACGCGTACCGTGAAGTGGGTAACGGGTCGCGGGCTGCTGACGAGCGAGTTAATTAATTTGGTACCCTGTTCGCCAGATTTAGCTTAATTTGGCGCTTTGCTATAGCTTATGCTGATGGGAGTCTCTTCTGGCCTAGCATGCATTGGGCAGCACTATTATAAATGATTAGCTACACATGTACTTTTGGCTAACTTCATTTATTAGGTCTCAGACTTGGCTCTGGGCTGCTTATTTCATTTTTCATTTGCCAACTTTGTTTGTTCTGTTATTATCATTAATTATGTGGTTTTGTTTATGGTTTGCAAAAATCTGGGCACTGTTTAAATTTTAATATCCTTTAAAGTTTATTTATATATTTTTTATTTTTATTAGCAAGTCTCTTGAACTCGATATTTTGTTTTATTGTTAATTATTTCTAATTTATTATCTATAAATATTATTGTTTATTTTTTTTTTAATTCTCTTCAACTCGTTAATAATTTGAATTATTTATTATTATTTTCATTTTCTTGTGATTTATTTTTGGGAAGTTGCTTCAACGCGTTTATATTTTGAATTATTGTTTACGTATAATCTGCTTCGATTCTTCGTTACTTTGCTTTGTCTGCTTTCAATACGTCATTCTGCTTAGTCGCTGCCGCAGCGAAGTCACAGCGAACGCGTCACACAGCCGAGAGAGGAAGACGCGCAGCCGACAGAGATACGAATGCGACTAAACGCGCACGAAGTGATTGCGGGAATGTTGTTGTTGCCATCGCTGCTTAGCAGCAATTGGTAAATGTTGCCATCGCATTGGCACTGCTTGGCAACATGTTGCTAAGCTCTTGAGTTTGATGTTGCTAGCGTGTGCCCTCTGCTGCTCGTTAGATTTTGTTATGTTTCGGCTTCTCTTCCGCGAAAATATTTGTTAGTTGACATTTATAGGCGATTTTAGTGTTGCGTCTAATTGCTTCATGTGGCAGACGCACTTGTCCACACACACACACGCACACGCACACTTCATACAAAGTTTTCTAATGGTCTGCACTGCAATTAGCTGGAAAGAGATAGACAAATAATGTTTCAATTAGTTGTTGACAAAGCAGCGCAGTGCAGAATATGTACATACATATATGTATATATTAATTTTATTGCATGCCGTTAAACGCAGCCAAGTTCTAAATAAATAATTTATGGCCGGGCAAGTGGAGACCCCGCCCCATAAACAGACCCGCAAACAATTGCATTTCAGCAGCGATCACGTGCCACCGTTTCCTGTTTGATTTATGGTACTCCATGGGCCACTCCGATAAACATTTGAGTTGACCTTAGCGGCTCCACGCATTCCATTCAAATACCCGAATTTGTACATGCGTATATTCTATTCTATTCTGCTCCATTCTCTATTCTGCTGGCTAATTGACCAGCAATCACACACTCTTGGCTTGAGCCCAATAGCAAAGCCTTTAATTGATGCTGCCAATGGATTTTGGAATTTAGCCGGTTTCATTATTTATGGCATCCCGCGGCTGCTTAATTATGCGCTACAGTTCCGGAAATGCACATTTTGAAATCCTTTAATCTCCGCATCTTCCTCATCTGCCCGCCGGCCTCGCAGCATCACAAATTGTTGTTGTCTTTATCCCCTGCTCAGCCCCCCACCCCCTCCGCTTTTGGCCCCACGGCCCGTTGTACTCCATTTGGTATTCTAATGGGCGCTTAATGCAGCGCAAAGGCGTGACTGTGCGCCCATCTAAATTGCTATTATGGGCGCACAAGTTGCATAGACAATAGCTCAACATTGGGATAACTGTTAATCATGTGGAGAAAGGGTATAGAGATTGCACATCGTAAGTGTGTGCAATTCGCTGCAGAATGCATCAGAGGAGGCTAAAGCGCGTTTTCATCAGTTTCCAATAGAGACAATGCATATAGTGGAATGTAAGAATGCGGGTATTACATGGCTTTGTGTGTTTTAAATATCTACTTCTAATTTACCGGCATTGATATCGCCTTAAAAGGGCGCTGTGTCATAATATTTATTTTGATAACTTTCTGTAAAGTTAATTGCAAAAATTGAAAAAAGAATTGATTGGCACTGCTTACAAACTAAAACTATTACTCATCTAGCTTTCGCTTTATTCTCCAATCAAATTAAAATTTTAAACGTTTAGCTACAGGTAATACTAAGTGATTAATTGAGATGTTTTAAAAACATAAATTCATATATCAAATTGATACAGAGATACATAATTGATGCATAAATATAAATCAACATAAATATAAATCAACATAAATATAAATCATATAATTCATTTATAGCTCTTATTGATTTGCTTAATATTTTTCATTTAGAAATTTAAAATTTTGATCCTTTAAAATATTTACAGATATCGATTTTACTTCAAATTAGTTGAATATTACAAATAATCTTATTCAATATTTATTTTAACGTAATAAAATAATAATATTAAATGGTTTCGTATTCATTTATGTTAAATAACTTGACTATTATATTGTATATAACAAATAATATATTTTTAGCATTTGAAATTAATATTGAATTATATAATATATTATTAAATTATTATTAAAATTATAATTTCAATTAAATTTAAAGAAATGTTATATATATATATATTGAAATATATTTTAAGCTTAAATATATAAAGAAATATTATTATATGTGATTATTATTATATTTATATTGCATCATTTTATATTAAATTTAATTTAAATAATAAATAAAAAATATTATTAAAGTATTAAATATAAAAATAGTATTAAATGTATATGTATATGTTTAATTATTAACTGAATTTTATATATCATTTTAATCGATATTAATATTCAGTGAATGTATATAATTCACAAACTGATTTTGATTCCCAATCTTCTCTTCTAGTTAGAGCATCGCTTAGTTGCGGATTCCATGAATGGCTTATTGGCATAGTTATTGCTGCAGCTTGCGCATTGCCGAAGCAGCAGAATTTCGCATTATGGCTCTTGATGCGGCTGCCGTCGAGTTTAGCTCCGCGCTTTGCAGCAGCTGAGTCAGAAATCACTTCCGGCAATGGCCATCAAAGGGCAGAGGGCACAGGGCAGAGACTGGGGGCGGGGTCGTGAATCGTGAATCGGCTGCTGCACTTCACACATCTCATCGTAGGCTCAACATTTATTATGCCATTTGTGTGGGACCAAATTGTCACAATTACTCGACAATGCATCGGCTCGCCCAAAAGAGCAGAGATAGAGAGAGCGAGGCGTGGGGAGGGGGGAGAGTGAGAGGGAGTGCTCCGCATCTATATTTAGTCAAAGGCTGCCTCTGTTCTCGCTGATGTTCCATTGTCATTGGCAGGCCTTCGATGCAGCTTCATTTATCACATTTTGTCATGCGGTGTGCTCCCCCCTCGAACTTTGTTTCAATCTTTTGTGTGTTTGTTGCATTTTATTAATTTGTTTGTCATATTTTTACGTTTGTTTATTGATTAAAATGTGCACACAGACGTGGCAGCAGGGGGAAAGTACACAGCTTTGGGTTCACTCGCATAGTCTGTTTCCAGCAGCTGTTGCTGCCGTTGTTCCCGTTGTTGTTGTTGTTGTTGTTGTGCGGTCACATCGCATTGCTACTGTAAACATGTGTTTGCAGCAACATTATTATTGCTTTCCCTCGCAAACATTATTTTTACTGTCTGTGCTAGGGACACACACACAAACACACAGACACACAAATACACACACACATGTACATATTTCTATATTATATTGATACTGTGTTTGTCTGCTATCATTATTATTAAAACATCGTTTTTAAAACTCCCCCTGCGCCCGCCCCGCCTATTAAATCTGATTTATCTCTACCTTTGTATTATATAAACAAGCGCTCAGCCCCCACCGTTCTACCTTTCCAGCGTGTTTCAACAAATTATTATGAAAGAGAATTTTGTCAGGCGCATTTTTCACACAATTTCCTTCGTCCTGTTTTTATTATTATTAATATTTTTTTTGTTTTTTGTTTGTTTGTGCGTTCCTTGTGCGCTGGGCGTTCGTTTGTGGGGCTTTATGGATTTTATAATTAATTGTCTTTGACATATTTTACACTGTTGATATTTGTATTTTTGTTGTTGTTGTGGTCAAAGGCGAGCTTGTTTCATAGCTTGATTGATTTTCTTAATATTTTGCCATCAATCAATATCGTTTGGCGAGAATTCAGGCTAATGGAATCGTTATACATTCATGAGAAATGTATTCGTAATCATTTGATATATCTGTGTAGTGCAACAGAAATCTTGCCTTATCAATTAAAATTATTATATATTTTTATTTATAGAAAGTAATATTTATTTTTGCAAGATTTTCTTAAAATTAAATATGTTTTCTAATCGCACTTTGAATGCTCAGAAAGTGATAATAAGTGGGAATGTGGAGTTAGAGAGAGAGAGAAAAAAGAGAGAGAGAGAAGGCGACATTGTGAGTGTGCATGCTGATATCTGTAGAGAATGCGAGGCTGCATATGGATTTCATTGTTTATGGCCTGCAATAGGCCATGTTATTTGGCAAAGTTTATTTGCTTCCGCAATGGTCCCTTGGGTATGTTGGCGTTAGTGAGCCTAATGGGCTGCTCCCATACATACACAGTTTATTCATTCTCCCGGCCACACATAACACATACATATACGCTCATTGTCATTCATTTCGTGTCATTGTCAGTGATAACATTTGTATTGTAATTGGCAGCGCAGCCCGGGCCAGAGCTCGACTCCTGAACGATGCCGGCTACATTTTTGGCAAGGAACAAATGGCTCTTATGTGGCCGCAATGCCACAAACAATAAAAAGCAGGCCAAGTCAAGGCAGCCAAAACAAATGGCAATTAGTTGAGTCGGCGCAGCGCGGCGCGGCTCGGCTCGGGTCGAGTTGACTTCAATTGTGTCTGACTTCTGCGAGGAAGCAAGGGCGAAGTGAAAGCTGCTTAGAGCTTTGTTCGTTGCTTTTAATTAAAAGCAGATTAACATTGCGCGTGTAATGTATTTGGGCCCCGGCTGGAAAGCCAGGTCCATAAACAAATTATTGCCGAGCTCTGTCATGGAGACATTGACAGTGACAGTCGCTGCAAGAGGGCGCGGCTGCGTCTAACTGGCTCAGACAATTGCCGCAATGAAGCCAACGTCTTTTTAAGTGAGCCCCTCTCCCTCCCTCTCGTGTCTTTGCAGCGCTCTAGTCATGTGTTGTGCTCCGCAATAAAAGAGACTTTTTCTGTACAAGTGCAGCTTATTACGCTCCGCTTTGCCTCGCTGAGCTTCATTGTGCCAGCGGCGATGGCGGTGTGGGAAGTGGTGCGTCTGCCGCTAGTTACTCGCCACATCAGTCACCGCTCACTTGACACATTTCGCCTGCCATGCAATTGGCACGAAGATGTTCCCGCCACATGCCCATAAAATCCGCGCCCAGCCAGCCAACAGCAGGCGACATCTAAATATATCCACACGTTTTTCACACCAAATTGCCACAGCGCAGTGTTGGCAGCAAATTGAAATGTTTATTTCCAAAAAAGTTTGACTCGGCTTTGGTCCCCCCTCTCGGGCAGCCGCTGCTGCCAGGTGAGCCACTGCGCGTTGCCTGGTGCCCCGATGCATGGATTGTCATAAATCTGTCGCTGCAGATCGCGCCCGGAATTGTGGGTTAAGTTGTCCGTTCGAGCATCAATTTAATTGCCTGCCGCTGCTGGCAATGTTCGCACCACGTCAAAGTCTTGCACATCAGCTTAATTACTACACGTGCAGGGACTAAGGAAGGCAACATGTGTGCTTAAATGGGCCAGTGGAAACTCCGTTTGGCCAACATTTAATTGCCACAAAATGTGCATAAATGCATTTTTATTAAATTCCCTTTAAAATTGATTTCACACGTCCGGGCGCCCGCGGCATGTGGTTACCCTAACGAGCCACAGTCACCGCATTCACACACACACACACTCACACATTCATATATCCACATACAAACATGCCAAAGTGCCGCACTTGCGGTCGGACTTCAGGCGACTTTTGCATGAATGAAATTTATTCATAATATTTTCATTTCATGCATTCGACGCTGCTGGCAACTTTGACTTTGAATCTGTGTTTCGCCCGACTCGCGAGTCTTGTATTTCCATTTGCTTCCATTTGCCACGCTGCTAAGAATTAATTAAAAACATTACCCAGAATTCGACAGAATGGGTTGCATTGTTGCTTCATGCACGCCTCGTTAGTCGCCCATTTAAGAAACACAAAATTTAAAAACATGTAACCACTGAGAGTTCTCTAGTCGGGAGTGACCGACTATAGGATACCCAGAGAGCGAGCAGCTGCTAAGAGCTGTTACTCCTATAAAAATATATTGACTGCCCTTTGGCTTTGATTATTGACAAAGCAGCAGAATCGATTTATACCAACAATTTATAGCGTTCCTTCGAATCCTCAGACAAGCTTATATGAGCCAACTATAATGTTATAGCATCATTTGATTATAACAAGAGTCCCTTGAGGCATATTTGTTGTCCTTTATGGCTTTATTTAGTTATACTCTCACGGATTGATACCATGCATATCGGAGTATTTGTCAAAGATCAAGTCGGATATAAGCAAATTCGGAAATTGAATGCAGAAGTCAATACATACCAAATATGTGTATCAAAGGGGAATTGATATCAAATTAGATGCTTCTATCGTTTGTGGAATTATATTATCGATTTTTATCGATACATGCACTTATAAGGAAAATACATTTAATTTCTACTTCCACTGTTCACGAGATGGACCAAAATTCTTACATTAACTTGGATCGTCGCTTATGCTTATATGCTTATATGCTTCAAGCACATCTTCTACAGTCTATATTTATTCTCAATTTTCGATGGGTTTTCTGTTCAGAGGTATACATAAAATTGGAACAGCCCAAAAAGCTCAGCTAGCACAAGTTTAATCAATATAGTTTCCATCAGTTCAGGGTATACGCAGTCGAGTTGCAAAAGTTTAATCAAATTGTTTGCTCAGCATTTTTAAAACAATTTAATATTTATTAGAGTTCTAGTTGGTTCGTAAAACGCATCGATGGATATCTGCAGCAAATATAATTAAAGCGATAAATATGCGAGTGAGCCATATATGAATATTTATTTAAAAACTAAATATTTTTTGAATGTAAAATTAGTTCTAAATAAATGGTAGCCCACAGACTCTCTAGCAAAAAATATATATATAGTAAAGTATTAAATTATTATTAAAGTTGCGAGATTTGTGAGTGCAATATTAAAGTTATTATATATGGGAAAAATTAAGTTTGTCCTCAAGGAAGCCTGCTAATGCAGCTTAGTGAATTATATGATAAGAACAATATTCTGGCATAAATACATATAATAATTCCACTACAAACATATGTACCTTCGGCTCACATTTCACTCTGGCCAGTCATGATGTTTAGTTGACTTTAAGAGATTTGTGGGGGCGTAATAGATCTTTGACACATTTGTGCCCTCGGGCTGGGCTATTTAACGGCCAGCACAGTGTGAAAGTTTCAATGGCAGCAGCTCCGCTCTGGCGGCAGTTGCTCCTCTGGTCGCAGCTAATTGGATTTGCTTGGCTTTCTTTCTCGTCTCCGCCAAATCTCGGCCATTATCCAATTACGCAAAGAGCCGAACTGAGTTAGTGTTGTTAAGGTCAAAGTTAAGCCAGGCCGTGGTCGAGCCGCACTTGAAATCCAATTTTGATAATAAGTGCGAGAGTAGCCAAAGCACCCAAAAACGGATGCCCATTTCATAATAATACAATTTAGCGCACAATTATCTCAACAAATTTCGCTGTGACCACAGTGCACTTGAAATTCTCTTCTTCTTTTTTTTGCGCTTTGCTTGTTGCTGCTAATATTGTTGTTGTTGTTGCTGTTGCTCGACTGTTCGTTTTGTTGGCAAGTGGTGGGCAGCATGGAGTGCCTTCGCTCCGCTCAGTGCATGTAATTAAATTGAAATTTCAATATTGCCCATGGACATGGCCCAGCGGATGGCAGAGAGCAGAGAGCAGAGCGCAGAGTGCAGAGACCCAGGCAGCAGCTGTCGCTTCATGCTGGCACTGGCTCATATTTTTATTTTCATTTTCATTTTCGTTTTCATTTTTTCCGCGCTCCGCCCATAACACAGCAGCCCAGCCCCGCCACGCACCGCCCCGCCCCCAGGTTCTGTTGATTTATAAGCCGTGGCCAAAAATGCTGCAAAATTAAAGTGTAATTTATGTGCTTGGTTTGCCGTTGAATCGCGAGTCCTGCTTATCCGCCTGATGTCTCAGTTGGCCAAGTGCGTAATGCGGGGCGACCTTGCGGCCCAGTGACCCGGGCAAAAAACTCGCCGAGCTTAATGTGGCCTGGCCAACTTTGAGCTCCCCGCCCCGCTACCCCCTCAGCACCTGCGTCACACACACGCACAAAGTGTTAATGTGTTTATGTGGATGACGCTGGCTGCCTTCTTGCCTCCAATAGGCACGGCTGTCTGCCCGCCTCCTGATGCTCGTATGTCTGCGCCTCTGTCGAGTGTCCTTGCGATGTGCCGTTTGCCACTTGAGTTATTTAAATTGCGTAAGTGCGGACGGGGCAATGGCGATAGCGCATGAACAGCATGGCCAGGGGCACGAGCAGGGGCAGTGGCTGGAGCAGGGGGCCAGCATGGGGGCAATGTGAAAAGATTGATAAAATATGTTAATTGCGCTTGTTGCTGTTGCATAGCCCATGACGACCCTGGCCCAGAGCCATTTCGTGATCACGGCTCGAACGGCAGCCAGCCCCTGCATGAGCTTGTCGCCAACAATGCTGAAAAGTTAATTTTCTTGCCACTTGGCGAATGTAAATTAAAAACATTTTAATTATGTTTATGGCATACTTCGGGGCGCTGCCCGTACTCTGCTCCATACGAATTGAAGCGACATCCATTCATTCATGCATTCCTCAGAGTACACGCATCAATCTCTCTCCCTCCCTCTCTCACTCTCTCCCACTCTCTCTGCTAGTGTAATCTGCACAATTATTTGCTCAGTTTTTGCTAATGCATTGCCAAAGTTTCGAACTAAGCGAACTCTTTGCATAATCGCTGTTATGATAAATAATACAGGAGCAGGAGAAGGAAGTTCGAACAGCTAACTTAAGTAAAGTAGGAAGTTTGTTGAGCAAAGCTAAAATATCTCAGCTCATTTACAGAGTTGGGGGAGTCAAAGTTGCCTTTGTCTACACTAATTATCCGCTAAGAGTTTCCTAGCAAAGTTTTCTCTGCGCACCCTGGGTATCTTCTGGTCGAGCAGCAGCTCCAGCTTTCTCAGCCCGCGGCGGTCGCCAAAGGCCGCTGCAAACAAATCTAAAGCAAAAACTGTAGAGTGAGCGAAATAAAGAAATTTAAATATGTGAATGGGAATATGTTTTGCATTTTACGCTTGACCGGCAGCCCCCACAGACGGACGCTCGCCCAGTCCAATTGGAGGAACTCTGACTCAGTCAGCAGCAGCATCCAGAGACACACGCAAACATATTATTGTGCTGTGTGCATGGGAGCGTTCCTTTCACTGTTATTGGCAGCCAATCGAGAGCGAGAGAGCGAGAGAGAGAGAGAGGGAGAGAGAGAGAAATCTGCCACTGTTGCTCTTTTTTTGCACAGCAATTACCGAGTTTGCATATGTGTGAGTGCAGGAGAGGGGGCAAAGGGCAAGGTTGGCTAGTGGGGTGGCTGGCCACAGCCAAATGTTACATAATCAAAACCATGGGAATAGCTACAGCAAAAATAGCCAAGCAACCGAATTCAAGGAATCTTTTCGGTAACCTTAACTTTGCGTAGCCACAAAAACGCTGTCGAGTTGTTTTCCAACTGTAACTGAATGTAAGCCACTTGTATGTGTGTGTGTGTGTGTGTGTGTGAATGTGTGCTTGTGTATTTGTGGGCTGTGTGTATTTCCTTCCTGTTTGGCATTTTGGCTTTGTTGACTCAATTTCCGTATTTAATGACCCGTTGCCAAATATGCCCGAAATTTTTAAGCCAATTCCAGAATTTAGCTCCGGAGCAAGTGGACGATTTCATACCGACATTTCTGTTGTCCTTTGCTTCGATGGTGCGCAGCGCTCTGTGCCCCTGGCTGAATATAACTCATACGCAGCGCATATTAAAATGGGGCGAATTATAAAACGCATCAATTTGCTGGAATTATCGGCTTTGAAGCTCATCACAACATATTGCCGCATTTATACCGATTCCCAATTCCCCTTTGGCAATGAAACGGCACTGAGCACATTATACGAGCAGCTAATGGCAGCGTCTCTCGTTTCTCGTCTCCCGACTCTCGACTCGAAGAGACGAGGCGACGAAGCGACATTGTGGAATGAAAACAAATAACGAAATGCGATACGCAATTATAGCCTAATCCTAGGCAATAATCAAATGCCATAACCTTGCCCAGAACTCAGCTGAACTGTGTGATCTCGCAACTATAGCAACAGCAACAACAACAACAACAACAACATCAGTTGTGGCTATAACAATAGCAACATGTGTGGGTGTCGCATTGCTTTTGATTATGGTGCATAAATGTTTTTTAACAACGGCAAACAAAAGCAATCGAGAGACGAAAAACGAACAAAACGAAAGCCGAAAGGCAAAAGGCGACAAGCGAAAAGCGACAGGCGAAAAGCCCCGAGACTGAAGCGTAAAATGAAAATCAAAGGCGTTTGTGGGTTTCACTTTGGACAATGACAGCGTGGACCATTGGCCTGGCATTCAGATCCCGGGCACATAAACAACAATAAATACGGCTGGGCCCACCGTGCCCACCGTGCCCACCATTGAGCATATTATTGGGGCTAGGCATCGGGCGTAGGCATCGATTTGGCATGCAGGCTACGTTCCGGCCGCTCTGATCCTGTCCGGCCGATGTCCGGCTGAGCGTTGCTTTCAATCCTTTTGCGCCAATAAACTTTTTTATGTTGGCTATTTGTAACCTTTTTCGGATTTAACCATATACCGCCCCCTCCCCCCCCCACGATGTGGCCTAATAGCGGTTTGCTTTCTTTCACTTTGATTTAAAAATATGTTTTACCCCCGCACCACGCCTAACGGACTCCCTTGGCTGCATCTTAAGCAGATATTGGCGTAAGGGATGCGAGCCATCCCCTCATTGTTCAACTGTTTGCTTCTGACTTTGTAACGCATAATTTGAACATAATAGCACTCTATCGTCCTGCCATCCATGCCATTGTGCCCAGTGTCCATTGTCCCATTGTCCCTCTCTGTGCGAATCGAGATGTTTGTGAAATTTGGCAAGAATCTTAATTCTCCCTTTCATTCCTCCCTGTGTATGTGTATCCGCATCCGCATCCGCATCTGCTTCTTCTCTTTT
The DNA here is from genome assembly GCF_054131105.1 of Drosophila navojoa. NCBI lineage: Eukaryota > Metazoa > Arthropoda > Insecta > Diptera > Drosophilidae > Drosophila > Drosophila navojoa. The sequence continues at coordinate 24,066,360 of NC_142890.1, read as the reverse complement.
TTAATATTCTCTGTTTGTTGTGTGCACTGCACTGCGATTACCGCTGATTGTGTGAATTATTAATTTTGTGTGTGTTTATCGGTTAAAGTGCGTGCTTTAAAAATTTATTACCGTTAAATGCAATTCATTGATTAATTTATAAACCAACGGCACTTGATCCGACATGGGCTCATTGAAATATTGATAAACACTATGTTATTTACCGATAGCTGCCTCTCCCTCTCTCTCTCTCTCTTTCACTCTGTTTGCTCAACTATCTGTGTAATCGATTAAAGCCTTAATTATATTACTATGTGTATATGAAGTGAATTCAAACAGCAGCTGATTCTCCTTTTGAATGCGGGCTTACGTACGAATCCATTTAAATTGAAATTCCATAGACTTCTGAGTGGCTAAGCATTAACAAGGCTATAACATAATACGGCCAATAAAATGAATAGCCCGTCGAGCTCATATGCGAGACAAGATGATTTCATAGACCTGAAGCCGAGTCCTGGCCATGTTCAGCTCTAAAAGGAACTTTTTATTTTCACTTGCGCCTACGGTTACTTCTATTTGCGTGTCCTGGACTCGCAATATTTATGCCTTGTCACACAGCGCTGTTTTATGTGATAAATTTTTTGATGTTATACGCAAAGTTTTCATGAATAATTTGTTGCGCAACATAAAACAGATGAGTTACGAGAGATAGACAGAGAGAGGGAGAGAGAGAGAAAATGAGCCAGCCAGAGTCAACTGCTAAAAAGTCAGCACGCGTGCTAAGCTCAACTAACAAAATAAATAAAATTTGTACACACAATAATCATATACAAATAGCGTCGAAGTCAATGAATGAATTGTTAACTGGCATATCGGAATGCGTCAATTAAAAATCATAGAAATATGATTCAGGCACTCGTGCGTGATGGCCAGAGATCATCACCCACTCGCTTACAGCGTCGAGCAGCACCCAGTGCCACCCCTCACACACCCACCCACACACACACACACACACACAGATGTCAGTGTCATCAACGTTATTGTCATTCGTTTGTTCATAGTTTACACACACACAAACACACACACACACCGACATATGTAGGACAGCATACATACACAGGCTAAGCTTCAGATTGTTTGTTACACATATCTAATAAATTTACATTTTTATCGAAAAAGTTTCGAAGCATTCGCTGGATTCTCATAGTCTCTCATATTGTTGCTCTGCTTGAACGGAAATATCAAAAATAAATCTCTTGGCATGTTTCCGTTGCTAGAATATCAAATACACACACACACACACACACTAACAATTCTAATTGGCGCACACACACACACACACATACATGTTATTGAAACAAAAACATCAATTTGCGACTTTTAATGGCATCATCATTGACTCAATCAGTTGCGAAACTTCCATTTGCCACACATTCCCTCCTTTTTTATTCGCTCTCTCGTGGATCCCATTCAATGCTGTGAATCGATGTTAATTAGCATTTTCCACTCTATTCTCGCAAATTATATGAATGCAAATGGGATGACATTTGAGTTCTACATGTGTGTGTGTGTGTGGCTTAGCACAGTTAAGTTGTGCAATTCTTGAAGCAAGCCAACTTCAGCTTCATGCAACATTATTCGGCCAACAACTTCGCCCAGGCTGAATGGGCAAATTGAATGATTTGTGAGTTTGGCAACTTTTTTGCCTACTTCTTGAGTTGCTCCAGTCTGGCAACTGCCTTACGACTCCCCAGAGCCTTTTGTTGCCAGGGCTCAAAGTGTCGCCACGCCCCAAAGCATTCCAGATTGGTTTTACCTGCCATCAGGCAGCACTTTCCTGTTTTATTAGAGATCCGCCTATTGTCACACACACGCACACACACACTCATGCAGCATCATTGGGCCTGTTTCTTTTGTTTTGCTTATATACCCTTTACATTGTTTTGTAGGGTATTACACACTAGCACAAAGTATTCAAAGACACTCGAGTGGCACGTATATAGAATTTTAAAATAGTTGTAGCTGTATTTCATATAAATCAAGTCCTTTTCATCTAGTACCATAAAGTTTGTCTAATAGAAAGTGTATGGATCAATTTTTCATTTCCCATTTTCCCTTTGCAAACTCCCTTCTGCTACGGCTCATACATATGAATGAGTTCGAAATTCGAATGTGTGTTAGGTATCGCCAATTGGAGCATACCCAACTAGGAGGACCTGCTGCTGTTGTCGCAGTGGCTTATTTACATGCGACGCGAAACTATGAATACGCCCTCATTAGTCTGACTCCTGCAGACTCCCTGAATGTTTACTTGCTGCTGTGGCCCATCAGCTAGGCATCCTGTCAGCAGTCAGTCATTCATTGTTTCAAGCCAAACGCAGAGGAAAATACAAACTTGGAGACAAGTCTGGAGATTTTCAAGAACTTGGAACTGCATTTTGGCTACTGCTGTTTTTCCAACTGATTTCAATCGATATGGCATCTATATCATGCATATTTATACCATGTGAAGTTCCTGCTCATATTGTGGGTTCCAATGCGGCAAGAGAAAGAGAGAGGGCGAGAGTGGGGGTTATCGGTGTATTAACGTAAAAACTCGTATGTATGGCTGAGTTGCCATGGAGTCTCCCTGTCTCTCTCCCTCTCTTTCTCTCGCCGAAGATGCCTTTCCACTTTATGCGTTCCCACAACGGATAAACTGTATGGCGGCGGCTGTCGAGGGATCGTGCATTCCGCTTTGCGACCGCCAACGCGGACATACAGTGCGTATGAGTTATGCAGATAACGCCGCGGTTACTCAGCGAGTGTTACTCAGAAACTGCGTTACTCAAAGGCATCGTATTTTCTGTCTGCATTTTTTCCCCCTTTTCATTCGCTGCCCGTTAAAGTTGCAAGTGAAAGCCTCTTTGCCAGATTTTTCGGACTTTTCAAGCCCTCAAAGCCCTTCGCTGTATATTTTTTGGTGTGTTTTGGCTGTAACTGTAAATCCGTGAAAAAATGTTTACATATTCCCGCGGCCTAAACTTAGGTTTCAGTTTTGTGAAATCTGTTATTATGCATTTACCGCAGATTTTAATTTCTATCGAAAATATTTGTATAAAAATGAATTTGATAAGGATATATGTAATAAAAAAATGAATATATAGATTAATCAATATATATGGAATTGATAAAATAAACTCTTTTGAGTAGAATTAGTATTAATTAAATTTTTGAGTTTAATTTAAAGAAAATAAGTTTTTAATCCTAAAAAACTAAAAATAACAAGTAAGAAAGCTCTAGTCGAGACTGCTCGACTACGAGATCCCCTGAACCCTACAAGGAACTGATATTTCAATAATAATTAGCACACACACACGTACACACACACACACACACATACAAACAAATACACGCCCACACATACAAACAAACACACGCACACACACACACGCATATACAGGCGATTGCGCTTGGGTTGCGCTGCTGTGTGGCAATATTATGAGAACTTACTTGTTGAATAATTTGATTTCTAGACGTACGATCGTAATGAAACTTTCAAAACATAATTATAATGTTTAAATGTATGTGTATACCGAAGGACAAGTCTCTAGTATTTGATATACGACTTTTACAAAGATGAGGGTGAGGGGATGGATTTAGGGGTGGGGGGTAAATTTTAACAAAAACCGAAATTGTCTAAAATACATCTTAATATACATTTTAAATTTGGAGACTCTAGCTTGAAAGATGTAGGAGATATAATTTTTTAACTGATCTTCGATAAGGTTTTTTATCGATAAAAAAGTATCGGAATGAGTTATCGTTTTTTAGTGATAAACTCGATCTGCGCGTGATATATACGGACATTTTAAAAAAAAGTTGAAGTCTCTAGCTCTTATATCTTCTGAAATCGACGCGTTCATACATACGGACGGACGGACGGACGGACGGACGGACGGACGGACGGACAGACAGACGGACAGGGCTAAATCAACTCAGCTCGTCGCCCTGATCAAGAATATATATACTTTGTGGGGTCTGCCACGCCTCCTTCTGCCTGTTACATACTTTTAACAAAACCATTATACCCTGATTTCCCATTTTCAATGGGTTCAGGGTATAAAAATAAATATAAAATAAATATATACAGAGAGCCTGGACATAACTTAAGCACGTAGCGAAGCTTTGATGGCTTCTCAAATTTATGCATGAGTAAGTAACGCCATCGAGGCTTCTAGGGTATATAGACAACCCTCTGTGGAATTCTAGTCAGCAGAGTATACATGTGTGTATATTTATTTCCCTAACTGTTGGCTCTATATTAAATATGTCAGCTGCTTTATTTCTTATTCACTTATAGCAAAATGCAAAAAATTCTATTTTATTCAACCTATTTTATCAGCCATCTCGATCTCGTTCAGTTTCATTGAACTAGATCACTTCGTTTGATTTCATGTGCTAGAGTGAGATAGTTGTTTACCCTAGTTTTCCACCCAGAGCTTATGATAATATACTAAAGGCAATGCTATTGGCTTACTACATATTCATATATATATGCAGGGTATTTGGCAATCAAAACTACCTTGCGGCAGCCTCTCAGCTGGCGCTCAGCTCCTCACACTCTCAGCTTGTTTTCTGGTTATGGAAGTGCCTGGCTTTTCTTTAGTTAGGTTTATTTTTTGATTTTTACACGTTTCTCTTTATTTTTGCGGATGTTGTTGTTGCCCTTAGTGCGAAGCTTGGCAAATTTAAATTAAAACTTCGGCACTTTGCATTCCAGCGTTGACTTTATGACTTGGGTTAACATGACAATGAAATTGCGCTTCCCTGCTGCTCCGGTTGGGTGCGGGGAGGGGAAGGCAGGGTGATACGACGCGTGTGAGAAACTTTGAGTCGACATTTTGTGGTTGTAAAGCGTTAAACGCTTAAAACTTAAATCAGTTTTTTGTTTTCCCTTTCTCCTTTCTCCTTTTCCTTTTCTTTTTTTTTTGCTTTCTTATTTGCTTTTGTTTTTCGAATTATCGCTCAAGTTTAGCAGCTGAAAGTTCTTCAATTCTCCAACACCAGCCACACGCATTTCCATCTTGGGTCTACTTCGTTTCATAAATTGCGAAACGCGTTTGCATTCGCCTGAATTGTTTCAAAATTTTGTACATTTTAATTTGCTCAGACGGTGCTTGTATACCACATGAAATTGCAGGCGAGCAGCTCGCCTCGCCCTGATGCTGCTGGCTGAAATGCTTCTTTGAATATTTTATACATTTTTCATTCGCGCGTTATATCGCAAAATAATTTTCCACACATTCCTGGCGTAACTTTGACATTGAAGCGAGTTTCAATGTGAGCGCACATATGTGTGTGTGAGTGAGTGTGTGCATGTGTGTGAGTGTGTGTGTGTGCACGTCTGCCTCTTTGCAAAGGGATCAGCAACATTATGCCACGAAGCTGGACCTGCTGCTGGCTCCTGCAATTGCATGCCTTGGCCTTTAGCACCCGCTTGTCGGTAAATTTGCATATGTGTGCGTGCGCATGTGTGTGACTGAGTTGGTATTCATTTTGTGTTGAAATTTATGCAATGGCTTAAATAACCGCAAAAATGCCATTTTACCCCTGGCAAGTGACAAAAATGTGTGCGTTTAGGAAAAATAATTATGCAACACAAAAAATGCTGTTGATATTTTTTCTTCTCATTTCTTTTATTGTTGCTGGCCGGCAGAGCGACAAAGTAAATTTGATGGGGCGAGGGGCTGGTGGTGTTGGGGTAGGTAGTCCAGCACTTTAAGTATTTTGTGTCAAGTGAAACTTTGTGCGCCGCAAAGTGCTTTTCTAAACATTTGCAGATGGCCCTCGGGTCGGGCGCTGCTGCAGCAGGTGGCGTGTGTTTGCATGCATGTTTAAATTGAGTTCTTGTTGGCACCGATTTTGGCCGGGCTCTGCAGGCTAAGACCACACTAAGTTTGTTGATAGAGTGTTCGGGCAGAGCTTTACGGCTCCATGAGCTGAACCTCAACAGCAGAATGTGTGCTTAAAGTGTTACGGGCAAAGGTGCTCATACTTTAGATTGTATACAGCATATGGCAAACGCAATCGCAAGCAATTTTATATCCGAGTTTCCATTTTCAGACACAGACACACCCACACACCCACCCAGAGTCAGGCAGACAGACATTTTCTTTCAGTTTGCCTGTTTATGCAAAATCAATAAACAGCTCGGGAAAGTGTCAAAAGCGAACGCATGGCAAATTCGTTTTTACATGTCAAAGAGGTTAGCACCCGGCAACAAGATGATGAGGCGCTGTCAGCAAGGCCAAGAGCAACAGTCAGAGCAGGCAGCAGCAGCAGCAGCAGCAGCAACAGCAAAATATTGCCAAAGTTTGCCGTTAAAGGGTTCAAAGCTCACTCAGAGAGCGCTGAGAAGCGTTGAGGTGTGCCTGCGTGGGTCCACAGCCAGGTATCAAAAATCAATTTCCTGCCAGCTAGACCAAATGAAAAGCGAAAACTTTTGGTATTAGTTTGCCAAAGTGAAAGTCAAGCTGGGCCAGCAAAAAAAAAAATAAAATAAAATAGACCAAAAACTTCAAAGTTACTTACAACTTTCACCTGGCGTCGGCTGCGTCGGCAATAAAAAACATCGCAGTCAAAGTCAAATCCGTTGCCGCAATCAGCCAAACAATCAATAGTTTGATTAGCTCTGACTACTACGTGTTGACGCTGACACAACAACAGCAGCAGCAGCAACAGCAACAGCAACAACAACAACACTCAAAATAGCAACCAGAACTATAGAAGGGAATCAGCTCTGAGCCAAAAAGTTTTGACAGCAAAAAACTTTTAACTGTTGCTTATCTGTGAGCGAGCCAAACTTGCAGCAGCACCAGCAGCAGCAGGAGGAGCAGGAGGAGCCGCAGGAGTAGCAGCAACAGCACCACAAGAGCTGTTGCCCGCGGCTATTTAGCTGGCATTCATTTGAGCAGATACACATAGTGCCTTGTACTAGGGCGCCTAATGTGTGTATGAGGGAAAACAACTGAAAGTCAAATGGACAAAATATGCGCATAAATTTCATAGCTTTAAATGGCAAACAACGGCTAAAAAATAAAAACTTGCAAATGCGCACAGATAAGCGCATACAACTGCGGCAGAAAGCACAGAAAAATATAAAAACACACACACACACACGATAACAAAACAAAACATCGACAACAACAGCAGCAACAACAACAAGAAACAAGCTCATCAGCAGCAGATGCAGAGGCAGTGGCAGGAGATACATTTAATAAAATTAAACAAATTGCAAAGCCCTCTACCTTGCGGCCTGCTGTTGCTGCTGTTGCTGTTGCTGTTGCTACTGCTGCTGTTGCTGTTGGTGTTGCTGATGTGGCGCAAAGAGCGCTTGCCGAGTCTTTGAATTATTGTCAACGAGCGACAAAGTTTTTCTGTGTGTGTGCTTGGTTTTTTCTCGCTCTCCTCTTATTTTTTACTTTTAACAAATCCCAAGACTGCCACGCCCACTGCTTGTTGCCATATACAAATGAGTTGTCTGGGGGCGCGCAGCAAACGACAATTCATGTAAATTGCTTAATTTATTAGACTTTTTGCCGAAGCGGACGAGCAGGAGGCAATCCTGCCGGCTCCTCCAACCGAATGCTTGCCTCGCACATCCGACTGAGCCATGCGGCTTCCTGACTTTGACTGTGTCGCGACTTTGGCTTAAGTATTTCATTGCCTCTTGTTGTTGTTGCTGCTGCTGCTGTTGTTGTTGTTGTTGAATTACTGGGCTTTTCTATTTGTGTGCTGTAACAATTTTGTGCTAGGGCTTTGACGGGCTTTTGTTTTATTTGCCGGTACAAAAGTTTTTGCCAACGATCTCTCTTGACGCAGCTACATTTCTGTTTCCAGCATTTCAACATATTTCTGCTGCTGCTGCTGCGTCGCTCTGTGAATTTGTTATCTTAATTCTTGTCATTTAAAAAAATCTGCCACCATTTGTTTTTAAATAAAACTTAAGGCAATTGAATTCGTAAGCGCAAAGTTTGCATCTTCTCCTATATTTGGCTAACTTTTATCGCGTCATTTTTGTTGGCCCCAATTTGCTCTCCCTCTCGCTCTCTCTCTCTCTCTCTCTCTCTCTCTCCCTCTCTCTCACTCTGTTGCCATTTAAAATGCGTGGAAAATGGGCAACAGGCACGTAATGAAAGCAACGTACGCTAAGTTAGGCAAGCATTTCTTAGCACACACCCAAGCCGGGCTGAATGCCCCACCTGGCGCCTTTGTGTGCCGCTGTTCTGTCGCCGTCAGCTTAATGGCAGCATTCATACAAATCACGGCTGCCTGTGCCGGATCCGGGCTGCCATTGCACTTTTCACTGCTGCTGCTGCTGCTGCTGCTTCTACTGTTTCCCTTTTCTTTTTTTTGGGTAGTGCATGAATAATATGTACACGGAGAAATTCCATAAAATGCAAGTGAAAAAGGGAAAATGCAGCGAGCGAAAAGTGCAAGCAGTGCGCGCCAAGCCATCCACACACACACACACACACACACACACACATGCAAACACCCGAATTAAACACACACACGCATGCAGACTCACTTGCACAACCTGATTCATGCACGCTGTGGTGAGGCACGAGTAGCCAAACTAGGTTACAAGTTGCAACTTGAAACTTGATGCCGTTACTTTATTTTTGGCAGCAAGTGCAACAACTGCAACAACTGCAGCAACTGCAGCAAGTTGCAGTGCAAGAAACCAAGATAAATGTGTGTGCAACATACCCGATGCGCTGGTGGGCGTAACTCGCGCTTAGTTCATCAAGTGCTGCCGCTTCGCAAACACACAACAATGCGGATGGTACGTGGTGGCATGCCACAAAGCCGGCTATCACTTAGCGCCGTATCGCGTCATTTGGCACTCAGACTCAAACTCGGACTCGGACTCGGTCTCGGACTCGGACTCCGCTTGCTGTGCCGGCTGGATGCACACCAGAAACTGGCCCGAACTGCTTCACTTTGTTGGCTGCTGGCAACTGGCAGCTGGCAGCTCGCAGTCGTTGCACAGCCGATGCGGCGAAAGGACAGCCGAGCGACTCACTGGCTGGCTGCTCTCAATTCGCCGTCGCCTGACGACTTCGAATGCGAGAGCCAGCTCGATGGGATGCCAAAGAGAGCCAAATGCGAGCAGAGAGCACGCATACGCGCATACGTATAACAGTTTCTTCACTTGCAATGCTCCATTTGCCAGCTGTGCTGTATGTGTGTGTGTGTGCTTTTGTGTGGGTGTGTGAAATTGTGTCATTAGGTGCATTTGTTTTCGTTGTGCTTCCTCTCAACTGCCGCACCTGTCGCATCAGCCGCCACTCGTGCTGTTGCTGTTGTTTGTGATGCTTCTTTTTCATGCCGTGTCACTTTTAGCTAAACTTTATTTATGTGTGTCTGCGTGTGTGTGAAAATGCTCTCATTTAAGTAAATGCCAACAATTATGTTTCGGAGTCTCATTAGTTGCAACTTAAAGTCTTCCAAAGCGTCAACTGCGGCGCAGGCAGGAGGCAGCGGAGGCTGCTCTGTGTAAATGATGCCGTTAATGATGTAAGTACAAGCGAGCCAAGCACCTTGTTTTGGGGTCGAGTTTGTGTGTCAGGTTTATGGGTTTGTTAATTGGTATTAGCTGCCGTTGCCCCCCTTGGGCGCATGCACATGCACACATGTGCACAAATAAATAAATAAAATGCATGTGCATATATATTTATCATTTGTATCGTGTGCTCGAAACCCAAAAAAATGTGACAGAGTGCAGCTGATACAGCGGCTGAAACAAAGCGACCACAAAATGGCACAACTAATCACGCTGACGTTGACAGAAAAGCAAGCGAGCCCCGCACCAAAAACTAAAAGGAAGGGCCGAAAAACCAACCCCCGACTAGCCCAGTACAAAAACAAAAGGCGACATGCAAAAAGAGGGCGAGGCATGACCGGAGCAGCCACAACAAACAGCGTCAACAATGTGGACCCGACCATAAAAATCACATGCGAGCCTCTTTAATGGAAGGAAGCTCAGGCCACCTTAACGGGCGCTGGCATACAGATTGTGTGCAGGCTGGCCAGTGCTCTTGGCAAAGGCCGGTCCGCAGGTCAGAGCCGGGCTGCATGACTCGTGGCTGGGGCCACGCCACGCCACGCCACGCCACGCCAGAGGCAACTAATTTAAGCAACGCCCGTTATAATTACATCCCGTGCGAGGCGGGGGACGGCAGTAAAAGTGCTGGAAAATGATGCGCACGTGACATCCGGTGACGCGACGGACAGGTAGATGGCCGAGCGGGGCGTGGCGGCGCGCAAAGTGCAAAAAAATTAGCCAAGCCAACCAACTGACAGCAGTCGGATCAACACTGAGGCAGCCGCTAGAACAAAGGCCGGCAAACGAGATACACGATCCAAAGGCAAACAAAAGCCAAGTAACCAACTGCACTGCAGTGCATCCGAGTCCGCCTTCTGCTGAGGCACAGCAGGCCGCAATTTCTTTTTCCCTTCGTTTTCCTTTTCTCTCTCTCTCTCTCTCTCTTTGTGTTAGAAAATTATGCGCCAGTTGTACGACAGCCAAGGTACAAGCAGGTGGAAATGCAGATGGAAATGGGATTGGGAATGGAAGAGGCGAGAGGCGAGAGACGAGAGGTCTGGCTTAGGCAACGGGTACACGGGGAATAGAAAGTTTTGCATAATTCTGCTATTTTTTCTGCCATCACAGATCACTTTTGCTGGCGCTAAGGAAGGAAGTGGAAATGAAGGCCGGTCTCGGCCTCGGCCTCGGTCTGAGCCTGAGCCAGTGCCTAGGCACGGGCGCTGAAGAAAATTAGTCTCGCTTTTGCGCGCTCGTCGGAAAATAATAAAAACTCAAGTGTAAATTTACTTCCGCTGCAAAAATGTGGCAGAGCGCTGACAGCTGCTGGCATGGGCGTGGATCTGGGCGTGGGCGTGCCCCAAAGCGTCGAGGTGGACGCTGCAACTTTTTCTAATTAAGCGTACGTGCGGCTGTCAGCGACATCACGAGCCACTAGTCAGGCAGAGGCTAAGGCAGAGACGGCAATGAAGGCGAAGGCGACGCTCGTTGCAGGAGGCGGGGCGGTGGGGGAGGGGGGGCAAGGCAACAGCGACTAGCTGTTAACTTGTATAACTTATTGTCGTTGACAATTGTTTTAATTGAAAAGTCCCGGTGCTCGTACACATACACACACACACACACATACACATGCACATACACACATTTCTATATCTTGACTCATGTACAGGTCTGCTGTAGGTGGCGAATTTTCTTTAGCTGCTTAAGCCAACTTTAAGACGCCTCCTGGGCAATAACAATAACAATTCAATCAACGCAGCCGTCCGGCTAACAAATGCTGACTCATTTATTTCCTAGATGCCAGACAAGAGCGTACAGCCAGTGAATAGTTGGCCGAGCGCAGCGCAGCTCCTGCAACAGTTGTAAGCATTTGTCTTGCCCCATGGCGTTGAGCAGGTCGCTGCAGCCGTGGCCCGTGCTATCTCTCTCTCTCTCTCTATCTGCCTCTCTCTCTCTCTCTCTTGACTGCCACTTGGCTGACCAGCTTGAGCTAACAATCGCTCGAGAGCAACTTGAAGCCCTAATTGAAGGCATGCCTCTTGCTGCTGTCGCAGTTGCAGTTGCAGTTGCAGTTGCAGTTGCTGCTTCTGTTGCTGTTGCAATTGCAACTGTAGTTGATGTTGTTTTGGCATAGAGAAGCACGCAACAGGGCTCGATTAAGCCTGCTCGCATAACTCAAGACACAACTCAGAGCCCATTTCCTGCTCTGCGCCGCGCTGCAGCGTGGCCCATTTATCATGCCATGGGCGATACACACGCCGCCGAGCTGTGCATCATAAATAAGCCTGGGCCAGGTATCGCAAGTGGCAAGTGGCTGTGGCCAGGTGGGGCAAAGTTTCTTAATTTTCGTTACGTCGTAAATTTACTTAGCACCCGTGCCAGCAGATCGCTCATACGACGCGTATTATAGGACATCGCCGCCATATTGTTGTGCGACGCAGCGTTGCAGAAAATCGCTTAAGATGCCTCTTCACGGCTTCGCAAAGTTTGCTTATTTTATTTTTAGTTTTTTCTCTCCCCTCCCCTCTCCTCCCCTCTTCTTCTTCTTGATTTGTGCTGAGCAACGGGTTTCAGCTATGGCCCAGTCGCCGCAGCCGGCTTGAAGTTTTGCCAGGTTTGCGTGTTCTCAATGTGATTTGGCTCCCCCTCAGCTTGCCCCTTTCGTGCATTCATTTGAGATTTCCATTTCTATTGGAAGTCGCGTCGTTTACTTTTCGATTCGTTTCGTTTTGAAACCTGTAATTACGAGCTGGCGGTTTTCATGCTCACGGTTTAACTTTCAACAGCTGCAACTCCCACTTTTCCCATTCCCATTCAGCCCAAGTTGCAGCCCGCGCCCTAGACCAAACAGAGAAAACTTAGTCATACGAGTGCATACACACACACGTACACACATACCCTATATACTATATATAATCTTCGTTGTCGATTTCGGCGTGTTTTTTGGGTTTTTGCAGCACAAGTTTCGTTTTTGTTTGTTTTGTTGGCGTTTCTAATGCTTTGGAAGAAGTTCTTGGTAGTTTCTGATTGCGTTGCAATTGCAACTGAAATCGCAATCGCAATTGCGAAAAGATTGCATATTTGATTTGTGCTGATTTGCGTTCCTTGGCAACGGCGCTCCTTGTCTTAGCAGCTCATTATGCGACTGCCACGCCTGATGTGCGTATACATGCGAACAGCAACAGGCACCAAAATGAGTTCTCAGCAAGTGTTGTTGCTGGCTTCTTCTTGGCGGATCCTAATTAGAAAAGTTGCCCCATTCCTGCGGCACGCGCGTGAGCCGTACCCTTGGCGTCCTCCCTTCCATCTCGCTTGGCGCCGCGCAGCTTCTATTAACGCGTTAATAGAGTCCCAGCATTATTGAGAGTTTTGCCAACGAGTTTGCAGGCAAATTTAAAATTGTCAGCAAAAAAAAGAGAGAAAACCAAAAATTAAAAAAAAAATAAAGGGTTAAAAAATCAAGGCGCAAAATACGGTTCACTTAATTTGCATTTAATTACAAAGTTACACAAAGTCGCAGAAAAAAGGCCAGAAAAACGCATTAAATTAACGCGGACGCCTGTCACGCCCACTCGCTGGACAGGCCGGACGCCGGACGACAGACGGACAGCTGCTCAATGCCAGCTCAATAGCAGCGCAAATATTTGCACACACGCTGACGGAGAACTGAATGCTCAAAAAGTATAAACCACTCCCATGAAATTCCATAAATACTCGTACAATGTATCCCAATTCTTTTTATGTTCAGCTGATGTTGAACCAACCAGAGCTCGACTTGCAGATACCCCTTGATGGCTATGAGGGGTGATCCATTAAATGGATATCTGCTTTGATCTGGCACTGCAGGATATCTACCAATTTTAGATAGATATTTAGCCAATTCGCATTCAATCAAAAGTTTATAATTTTCGCTGTAATTCTTGACCCAAATCTCTTACCGAAAAAGTTGTTGTAGAAAGGTAGATTAAATAGAAACTGACAATATATATATTTATTTTACTTGATGGGCCTTGTTTGCCCGTCTCTTTGGACTTTAATGAGTATACAAGCTTAACAAAAAATCATACCCAATCTATTTACACTGGGAGATTATAATTCTTTGGGTAAAAAAAAAAAACAAAAAAAAAAAAAGGAATTATAGCTGCACTGGCAATCAATAATAAAACAGTTAAGAAATAATTTGAAAGAAAGTCCCAAATGACTACAAAATACTCTGCTAAATACTTAAATTGATTTTGGCCATGATGAAAGGATGTGATATATAACTGGCGAAGCTTTGCTTGAAGCTGATCTTAAAGTGTTGATAGTTTGGATAATCTGATATTGCATATACAATTTTATTAAAAATACTTTAAGCTTAAATAATTATTTATTTTATTTTTGTTATTACTCTTTATTCACTGTTTTATTTGATATTCGCAGCAGAATTTACTTTGCATGGTGAGCGTATCCAAAAGTAAACATGCTGACAGACTTTGGACAGCTCAATATATTTACCTAGTGAAGGCGTATGAATACAAAAGGTACATGTGAATATATGGTATTAATAGAGCTACGTGGGAATTTTCAGAAACGCGATAGTTGAGGAAAAAGTTTTTTAATAGACACAGTTGGAATACGATTCCATTTAATAGAAATATAAATCGGTATATAAAATACATATTTTACATGTATTTTTTTTATGCCCAACAGGAAACATGGAGGTATTCTTTATTTGTTAACAATTATTTATATATATGTACTGAATATTTGTTAACAATTATTTATATATATGTACTGAATGTATCAATATTCAGAAAATGTAGAAAGCTCTAATAAAATCTTAAGTGAAGAATCCCTTAACAGCATATTCTGCAAGACTCCTTCATCTTAACTGTTATTCCAATCACAACGACCCAAACTTACATATCTTAGTCAGATAATTTTGTAAACTGTACTATGTATATAATGTCATAAGTATATACACTCTTAACAGAATCATTAAATGAGTCGTTTATCTTATATAGAAAGTCATTCTTTTAAACTCTACAAAGGGAACCTGGAATCAAAAAGACGACAATTGGGATTAGCCCTTTGCTTTTCTGGTCAATCTTTACAACACATACTAAATGTCCTGATTTCCTTCTAAAGTCTCACTCACAATTTATATAACACACCATATAAACATATTAAATGCCTGATGACTAAGTGCCCCAGCAACAAATAAAAAGAAAAAAACTTTGAAAAAAAAAAAACACAGCTCAAGCGATTTGCAACGCCAGCTCACAGCAGAGCAGAAATCACAATGAAAATGAAAATACAGCGAGCGAGTGAACATGAAAAACGTCGAGCGAAAACATAAAATGCGCTTAAATTGTATATTGAAAAAGTTTTCATCGGCACGCTTTGTGTTTGGGCTTCTTATAAGAATTTAAGGCGCTTGCTATCCGGCTTGCGGGCTGTGCTGATGGCTTGTTAATGAAATGAATGATGCAACAGCAACAGCAGCAGCAGCAACAGCAGCAACAAGGAGAAGAAAATACATTTCGCAAATTAGCCTTAGCACGCATCCCAATTCCAATCCCAAGCCCAGGCCCAGGCAGGCAGTCGGGCAGCCTCCCACTTGCTGACCCGTGCGCTCAGCAGTCGCGCCGGATCCGAGAGCAAATTCAAGTGACGTGCGTAAACTTGCGCATTTCGTGCACGTCCTGTCGTCGTGGTCCTATGTCCGCGAGATTTTGTGAATTGCTTTGCCAAAATGAAAGCTATTAAATGGTTGCCTCTGCAGCAGCAGCAGCATCTGCCCCCAATCCGTCCCCCAGTCGCTGTCCAAAGCGAATATTTTTATGCTGCAACTTACGCAAAAGTTCCCCTATTGAAGTTTTGATTGATAAATGTATTTTTATCGCGCTCGCTTTTGGCTTTTTTATGACGTGCCTGGAACGTGAGCAGCGTTGCCAGCATTGCCAGCATGGGCAGCACTGGCAGCACTGGCAGCACTGAAAGCGTGAAAGCGCTGTCTTACATTAACTTGCTTGCCTTCCAAATTATCCCGGCAACATGAGTGCTTTTTAATTACAAATGCCATGGAGCTGCCGTTCGCTCTGCAGCAGCGAGCGCCGTGCCCATAATCTAATACAAGTCCCAGTTGTTCTGTCTTCGCCACAAAGGCAGCGCGAGTACATGATTAAATAAATTGGCATAAATTAAAAGAACATGTCGCCATGCCAACAATTAAATCAAAATTGTTGCTGCTGCGCAAGACTCCCATTTCGCAGTCGGCGTTGCGGTGCTGTCGTTTTGTTTCGACACTCGAATGCTTCGAGGATGGCAGGATACCCTATGCCTCGCGCTAATGAATGGCAAATATACAGCATAATATTTCTGTATAATTTTATTTCAATTATGTCAATTCCATGCATAGATATTTCATGTAATCATTGAGCTGTGAATCAGGCTGAATGTCAAATGGCAAATCAATTGGCCTCAGCTGTGCATACCTGTTCGGGCAGAGGTAAGGGGTATCGGCACGCTAATTATGTCAGCTGAAAGTGAGCCACAGCATCAGTCTACGCACTGGCTGTACAGCCTGTGGAAAATATCTTTGAAGTGTTTCCACCACACTGAGTACTGGATAAGTATATAGAAACAGCCTTCAAACGCCAATTTAAGCTTGCTTACATAGATATATATATATATATATATATATATATATATATATATATATATATATATATATTTGTGTAGATTTTCAATCCAAAATCCGATGCAAACTAGAAATTCATTATATTTCGCCAGTCGCTTGCAAATAAAATTGAGCATTTATTTATATTGAATACATGTATTTGTATACTTTTTATGTGGCATGCAACATACGCATACGTATGCAGGCAGGTATGCATGGCAAATAATCGACGGGGCAATGATGCGTGGCCCGAATCGATTAAGCCGTGCAGCCCAATAAAAGCAAAGTCTACTTTCGAGCTTCAGTTGCAGCGCCAATTACGGCCGGAGGAAAACTTTTTTAATTGGCACCGCTCAAAAATTGAAGCCAACTTAAGCGTGCTGCAAACACAGCAGAAACAACTTTTCAACTGCATGTTTGGTCCATTTAAATTAAAAAATAAAAAAACAAAAACTTCAGTAAAATAATCAAAATAAAACGAGCCAATCATTTGCCGTTCTCATTGAAAGACTGAGAAAGCCCGGCTTAAGCCAGACTTGCGGACTTTGGGCGAGTTACCTGGCCAATAATTTGACTTTTTGAAATTTTTCATACTCAATGATTATATATCGTTATTATATTAATAAATATATGCACTCAAATTGTGAATATTGTTTGCAAATTACACGATTTCTAGAAGAAATCTAGTCTCAAAGTTTTATACTATCGAGAATTATCAAGATCGAACTTTGTTCAAGAACATAGAGTTTTTTCTTTCGATTAATCGCAATTTTTGATTTATAGAGTTACATATTATCGAAACTGGACTGTACAAGAATTGTTTTTGTTCAAAAATCCTTTGTTTCCTGGGCTTTATTCTCTCCAGTTGAAATCGAGCAAGCCCAGATAGTCAATCTGTAGATGTTACGCATAAATTAACCGCGCCCACTTTCCAACAATTGCTCGCGTATTCATGGCCGAAAGTTTAATTTGCTTGCCATGTGACAGCAGACAAAGGGAGGCTGAGCTGAGTGCGGGGCTGGCTAATTAAAAATGCCCGCGCTGCTCTTCTGTCAATGGGTTTGAGCCAGGTTGAACCGCGCGTGCGAGTCGGCTGCCTTTGACTGCAGCAATGAGCGCATATTCCTGGTCAAATTCAAGTTTGCTAATTGAAATTGCTCGAGTCGTAAACAAATGGAAAGCGTCCATTTGTTGGCCAGCGAGAACTCGCACGTTATGAGCACTGGCCTATATCGCTTGTCAGATGGCAGGAGCTGGAGACGCATGACGTATTGCTGGAGTCATTGATATTCAGCTGGGGTACGCTGGCTGTGCTGCTGTGCTTATGCTGACAAATTATGCTGTTTTATGCGTTTTTCGTCACACACACACACAGACACACACTCGCACACTCGCACACTGAGGCATATGCGTATATCTAGACTAGGGAGTCGGCTGAGACAACATCAAGATAAACGCACGCATGAGAGACACCGACAAGACAACGTCTTGTGGCACAGTCAAAGTCGACCTGAGCTTCATGTTTTTGTGGCCTAGCTGGGGTTCAACATGCGCGGCTGCCCCCGCTCCCTTGCCCCAGCTCCTGCCACAAGGCCGCTCTGTAAGCTCAGCTCCCAGGAGCATTATCTGTGCGTGGCGTGGGACGGGCGCAAATATTAAATGCGCCACACAAAGTGTTTGCCACAAGTGCGACAAGCAGTGGCAGCAGCAGCAGCAGCAGCAGCAGCAGCGGTAGAGGCGGCGCAGGGCATTGCCGGGAGTTATGCTTGTGAGCCAAGACATGGCGCATCATATGAACCGTTAATATTTCAGCTGCTGCGGCGACAAAGTCAATGGCAGCTCCTCTAGCGACAGCCGCCCACACCGCCGCCCACTCCCACAACTACAACAACATCAGCAACAGCAACAGCAACAGCAACAGCAACAGCTACAGCATTGCTGACGTGTAAACAAATTGACAGCTTATAAAAACCTGAACGTCATGTGCACACCGGAGAAGCGTTTTATTATGCAATTCAAGTTATTTGCGACACGTTTCCACCTAGCAGCCCTGTGAAGTCGACGAAAATTAATAATTAACAACGGAAACGTGTCTATCATTTTTAATAACCCGCCCCAAGGCGCCCATTTCGTTGGCCCTCAGCTGGTTTCATAATCCCGTAGAAAACGACTGCATAATGAGTGAATAGTGGCCGTAATTGCATTCCCGGGCTCAGCCCCACATTTCAATTGATAGATTCGGTAAATTGGCCAAGCCTAATGATCCTAATATGCCATGCGGCAATTGAGCAATTCGATAAACATAATTTTCTACATAATTCTATCCGAAAGTACCGCATTTGAATATGCTGTTTGATTAATTAAGCATTTCATCGCATACTTCTCCTGCCAGTTGTCGGTTTCCTGCTGCTGCTGCTGCTGCTGCTGCCGAGCCTCAAGCATTGCATATCAAATCAAACGAGTATCCTGGCGCGCAGTATGCTTCATATTTGATGTGCTGATTCGGTTTGATGGCGTGTGCGTTGCCTCGCCTCGCCTCAACTCGTCTCCACTCGGCTCATGCATTAGGAATGAACGTTTTGCCGCTTCATCAGGCTCGGGCAACGGTTGCTTTGGCACGCGACACCTGCTCCCAGGGTAATCAAGTAGTTTTTGGTCTCTCTTTGATCTTGGCAACTATTGACAAAGCCCGAGTCTGGCCTAAGCAAACAGCCAGACCCATGGGAAAGTCAAACAAGTCCCAGTGACAGGGCGTCCGTGGCAAAGGCAAACAAACTAGCAGCTCCTCATATAGTCTTACACACATATTTATGTTTATTCCCGATTGCATTCAATTATATTCATCGTTTCGGGGTGCAGCCATAAAAAAATAAACGACAAACTAAACGCTAATGTTTGCCGTGGAATTTAATCCGTCACGCTAATAGCTTCTGATGGCAAGCATTTTGACAGCGAAGAGTCGTGTTTAATTGCAACATTAATAATTGATTGCTTATCAAACTGTCATCGTGCTCCAAATTACGTTAATAAGCAACTGCGAGGCGACTTTCAATTTATGTACATTTAAATGTAATATTTAACAGACAAACGTTGCTCGGCCAGTCGACGACATAATCGCAGCTTAGTCGGGTTTAATCGAGGTGTGCAATGCCATCGAACTGAAAGGATTTGCAAGTTTACGAGCATTCAAATGAGGCAAATATATGCTTGTACTACATGTCAATGGCTCAATGTCTCAACTGTCACTGCTGGCAGAGCCGATGTCAATAGCCGATTATGTTTCCCTTTGTTGAAGCAATGTCTAGACTCTAGACTCACATTCGCAGCAGTCCTTGCACATGCAGCTATAAAGGGGTCAGCAGTGATTGGCTTAATAAATATATTAGAAGCCAATGGCAGAATACTTATTCTTCTTCTTCTGCCATTAATAAATCACACAATCACATGTTAAATGTTTGGTTTATTATTAAACAATTGATTTTTGACATTTGAGTAAATCAATTATTTATAATCAAATAGGTGTTAATCCAGTGAGGAGCAGCAGTTCTACATCTTTAAACTACTCTGCATAAATTCGACAGCAAATTATGCAATTTATTTGCTTTAACATCTGCTGACTGATTCGGCAAGGACTTCCCTCGCCTTGTTCATTTGTCTTCCACGTACTCAGCATGCACCCCTTACACACACACACACACACATGTTTCGCTGATGTTTTTCTCACAGAAAGGGAAAAATAATGCCCGTCTATTTGTTAAATAGGCTTGCAAATGTGCGTTTACTTCTGCTTATATATATATTTTTTTTTCTGTAAGGCACCCGCAGAGGAAAGTGGCTCGGCTACTTATCTGCTGTTCGCTTTGATTTGTTGGGCCTAGAAATGAATTGGCCGCAATGAAACGAAGCTGGGCGAGTAGTGGTTGGTCCGACTGTCCGCCGCAAGCTGTTAACCCAAATAATTATGGCTTCATTAAGTTGATTGTGTGTGTAAGTGGTTTTTTGATAAAGCCACTGAGTTATAGCCAAAGCGAGGTAGAGCTCCCGTTGCCCAACCAATGACGATACCACTCGTTCGCCTGTTCCAAATTAATCGCTACAAATTTGCCCAAAAAATACAAAAATTAAAAAAAGACAGCCGAATGTTGGCCACAAATGACACAAATTATGCAAAGATTAAAGTGCTAATTTTTGTGGTATTCCCGAATGCTGCCAAAGGGTTTCTGGCAAATTTAAATCACCAGCAGGAGCAGGAGCAGGAGCAGGCGCAGCAGCAGACACACGCCGTCATCATCATCACGACTACACCCACACACACACATACATACACACATGTGCCGGCATCGACATGGGCCTTCGGCTAAGTCAAATCATGTTGTTTGCCAATTACGCGGCGCTTGTCAAACTCTTCAGCGTGTAACCAGGCTCTTGGGTTGCTCCATTGCTTTTCCTATTCCCATAGAAATTTTTGAAGGCATTTATTTTTATATTCGGGCATTCGATTGTTGTTGCACTTCATGTTTTACAGTTTATTGAGCCTCTCAGCCTAAATCCGCTGATAAATCGCAGAGTATCAGATACAAATGCCTCTTCATGCGCCGCTCGCATAGGGTATAAAATACATATAAAAAGGTATCATTTATGTAGCCCAAAGCTCGCTGGCTTTGTAGAACATCAGCAACGACAAAGTCAACAGCCTAAAAAAAAAAAAAATACGAATTGTATATATACAACAACCACACTATTATTTTTAATGGCCAAACATTACAAGCTTCTGGGGCAACAGCGGACTGAGCGGAGGCGAGGCAAGCGAAAGCAAACATAAAAATAAATAACAACAAATTGGCAAGCGTCTCCTTCACCCAATCCCTGCAGCAGCAGCAGCTTTAAATTTGAATCTACACCCTTCACTCTGTCTGTCTCTCTCTCTCTCTCGCTCTCTCCCTCTATCTCTCTCCGCACTCGCTTAGTTTCTGGGCAGCCTTTGAGTTGCCTTTGAGCTATTTTATAATTAGTCCCAGGCATGACAAAAACTTTTGGCAGAACAACTTAAGTGCCTGGTCCGTTTTAGCTAACCAACCGCACGCGGTGCACGTAGGCAGCAGCAGCAACAGCAACAGCAGCACAATAACAAACCCACCCACACACACATGATAGAAATCAGGCACTGTGTTTGTGTGTGTGTATGTGTGAGCTACGTAGGTACGCCAACTGCCTCATGTTAAATTTTATGGCAAATAATGGGCGACATATGCCAAAAAAGTTTGCCACATGCTCCACTGCGCCGAAATTAGTTTGGGGTTCGGCCAGCCCATGCGCTCGCCTGTCCCAGCCACGCCCCTCAAGCGCTCTGTGTGTGTGTGAAAAATTCTAAAACTGTTAATTGGCCGCCAAGGCAAAGACGAACGAGTTTAGTTTAGCGCTTAGCTGTTTGGCCTTTACTAATTGGCAGCAGCTGCTGCTAGACGTCCGCCGAGTAATTCCTAATGTATAAATAGATGCGCTGTGCGCCCAGCTTAAGCCTGATTCCAATTCCTGACAAGGGGTCGGGTGGGGGGCAGGAGGAGTGCTACACGTTCAATCCTAAGATTGCAATTTCAATCAAATGATTTAAGCAATGCATTTGTCAACTTCTTCGTGGCTGAGCAGTCGCAGCGTGCGATGTTGTTCTTTTATTAAAGAGGGCGTCACGCGGGGTGGGCAGGGCGGCAGGGCTAAGTGCATGAAACTCATCAGGTGTGTCAAAATTGCAGTAAAAGCTCAACGAGCACTGAGCACAGCTCGAAATAATGTACAAATGGCAAGCTGCCAGTGCAACGGGAGCACATCCAAAGCCAAAGCTTATGGCAAAAGGAGATTTCTTTTTAGCTGCTCCTGCTGTTGGTTTCACTCCTGCTGCTGCTGCTACTCTTGCTGCTGCTGCTGTTGCTGTTGGTTTGTCTCATAAATTGTAACATTTCATCAAGTGTTGGTGTGATTACGCCATGGTAAGCGAAGGCGTGTGGGGGGCGAGTGTGCGGGGGGCTGAGCACTTCGAATGTGATTACGCATCTTCAGTGAGATTGAAAGGTTTTCAAGGTGTAAAAGAGCATTAAATTACAATTTCTTCTTTGCGCTGTCAGCATTTCTAAGCTGTGCAATTGAAATACATCAAAAAAATAGAAGAAGAAGATGATTGAAAGTGGTACAAATATTATATTTCACAATTAGAGAGAGAGAGAGAGAGAGAGAGAGAGGAGAGCAGGTGTGAGCAGCTATAGCTGTCTGAGCTATGCTCAAGGCTTAAGATTGAATTTCTTGAAGCATTTGCTGCATTTCATTAACGAAATTTTCGATTTTCTTGTCAATTAGGCAACTGCAAAACTTTTGACTATTTATCTTCGTTAGCCACTCGCTGTTGGAAGCGCACAAACAGTGGCTGATAGTAATGCGAGTGTGTTTTACCAACGAGACACACACACACACTCACACGCATTTGACAAAAACACTTTTGAACTTTTTGGCATTTGCGTGCTGCAATCGAATATAAATAAGCAGCGTAAAGGGGAAATTACTTTGCCAGCGAAACTTTCGGCGTCTTTGCTGTTGCGGATAAGAAGATCGTATAAATTACTAATTTCCCCAAGTATCTAATTAATGAGAGTTTCGAGGAATTTACTCGCTGGAACTAAGCACAGCACAAGTCTGACTAAAAGTCGGCTCATTAAAATGTCGATGCATGTTGAAATATTCACGATTTAAGCCATGTAACATTATGCATGCATGTATATGTGTGGCAGGTATATACATGTGCATGTGCATGTGTATGCATGTGTAGTTGCTGTTGCTCTGTTGCCTTTTGCATTCCCCCTATCCGAGTGCTGTTCACTTTTGCATATTTTGGGTTTCTCTAGCTCTTTCGCTTAGCTACTTTTTAGCCAAAAAAAGAAGATAAAAAAAAATGAAATTGCAATATCCTTTAAGCCATTTCCGCTTGTTGCTCAATGCCCTCTTTGTGTAATGCGGAAATAACAATGCGCCAAGGGGATTTGCAAGTGCAACACACACACGCACGCACACACACGCACACATAAGCATACCAAATCCAAAACATGTTCATAACAATGTGGCTTTGCCAAAATACTTGCAAAGAGCGACGCATTGAGAAATATTTGTGATGTCTTGCCCTGAATTTGTGGAAAAATGCTTTCCTGTCTTGCGGCTTATTCTACAATCCTCCCGTCCCCTGCGCCAGGCCACTGCCAAGGCCAACAGCTGGGAACGCATTAATTATTTGAGCCAGGCAGCACCTTGGAGCCTTGATTATCGCTCTGCCGTGCAGTCGGGCGCAATTAATAGAATTCGGCTATTCCAGCGGAGGGCTGCAACTGCTGCTCGCAACTAATTTGGACGCGTGTCAAAAAGGGAGCAGCGACTGACTCGAGTCCCTTTGGACAGGCGGAGGGACGGACGAGCGGGCGCTGCAACTGAAGCTGCTCGCTCGCTCGTCTGGCAGTTGGCGTCTGTTGGCGCCAGTGAAGCATTTAGCTAATTGTCTGCATTTGTCAAGCGCAGCAACTGCCACCAAAAAAATGCGCATTAAATTTATAACAATTGTTTTACAATTGCCGACAAAAAAAAAAGGGAAAATGGAAAAAATAGAAATGAAATAAAACTTAAATGGAAAACGTCGAAAGAAAGTGCGGAAGCATTGTCACTGCGTTACTTTTGTTTTCACATTGGCTGGGTGGCCCCCAGGGGGCGGGGGGCGTTGCAGACTGACGAAAGTATTTAGCCAATTGGCAACATTATTTAAGAATTGGCCTGCTGCAGGCGCCTTGATTTATGTTGCAGTTGCCTTTTTTTCCCTCTGCACTAAATTTTGGCACACACATGTGCGCACTCTCTCTGTGTATGTGTGTGTGTGTGATTCTGCACTAATTTGCAGTTAGTTTAATAAATTTGACAGTGCGCCACATGCGTGTGCAGAAAGTTTGTGTGTGCGGGTCAAAAAGTTTTAATTTCTTGTTTGGCAAGCGGATTCGTGTTATAAATTTCCAGCACTTGACCAAGTCGAGTGTGTGTATGTGTGTGTGTGTGTGTGTGTATTGGTATTTATATTTGCCAAAGTGGCCAGTGCTAAGCTGCGCTCATAAATCACCCAAAGCCTGCGTAGAGTGGCAATTAATGCAAAGCAGCCAAGGAAACAGTTGCCGCTCGATAAGACGGCCAGCCCTTGACTCCTCTCTGCTGCTGCTGCTGCTGCTGCTGCTGCTGCTGCTGCTGCTTCAGTTCTTGCTGTTCCATAAACAATTTGCAATAAAAATGCAGGCCAACTGCTGAGGCTGCAGCAATAACAATGGCCAACAAAAAAATGCAAAATGGAAATTATATATAAATACAAACATACATACTCTATATATGTAATGTGAAGCACGAATTAGCCAGAAAGTATGCAGCAGAAACGGCAACAGGAAGCGGACGCAATAAAATATGCACAAACTGCCAGTTGGCTGCGACGTGCAGAGTGTCGGGGCAAGACGATAACGATAGCGATAACGATAACAATAAACTGGGTTCAGGCTGTGCACGTGTACACTGAAGACGCAGGCACCCCGACTGCACTGCGTGCGTTGGCATTAAGAGCTTAGCAATGCCACACCCCATTTCGCCTTGCACAGCACCCAGGGATATTTTTCTGTCCCAGTTGAGAATTCTTGGAAGAAACGCACAAAAGAAAGAAGTTTATTTATTATTTGTATATGTATATTCTACAATATATATATATATATATATATTTATACTTAACGTGAAGAATCTTGTCAGTCCTAAACTCAATCAGCTTTTAGTAATAAAGCCCGAATTTTTGACACATTTAATATAGTTTTATATATAATATATAAATAGAACTAGAATTAAGGATACCTGAAGACTCTAAGACAATAAGCTAAAATAAATAAATTCAACTAACTATATATAAATCTAATATATCTTTTATATAGTTTCATATTTTTAATATAGTTTTATATTTAGCATATAAATAGAGCTAGAGCAAGGGCTACCTGAAGACTCTAAGACAATAAATAAATGCATTCAACTATAAATAGATCTAATATATCTTTTAGGTATATGTAAGATCACGTATTTATATAGTATTTGTATTTCTCATCTGTGCTCAGTTGTTTCTTTCCTTAAATGCAAACAATGACATTAAATTAATTAAATAAAATATTATAATAAAATTGATGTACGGACTGTCTTAATAATAGAAAAGTCAACAAAATAATACTAATACTAATAATAATAAAATATTAATTATAGTAAACTTAAATTTATTAATTTAATATAATACAATAAAATAAATAACTACAAACAAAATAATAAATGCAAACTAATGAATATATAGTCTTATGAATAATAATTATCAAAACAGCTAAAACACTCTATAAACCTATCTAAAAGGACACTAAGAAATTGTCGTGTATCTAAGCAGCTGTCAAATGTGCTGCATAAATTATGTAACATTCAAAAGTTTCATATGCCAGCGCAGTCGTGGCCCCACATGTTGGGGCATTCATGGTTCATCTAAGCAGAGATCCTTTTGCGATACATTTGCAGAAGAGACGCCTTAAAAATTCGATGTTGCTGTTGCTGTTAGTGTTGCTGTTGTGCTTCGCATTCTCTATGCGTCAAATGTCATGCATGTACATGTATATGATAGGTGACACTTGCTAGTTGTTTGACAAACACTGGGATTATGCAAATGAAGTTAGTAGCGTTTGGTATTCATAAACATTTCTATATTTCATGAGCACTCATGAACATTTATGCAGCACTCAAAGCGAGCATTGCGCAAACAACAACAAAAACAATAACAAATGTTGCTTGTGTTATTTTTAGCGTCCTCCTGTGTTGCCTGCATCCGTGTGCTGCTGCATGTTTTTATTGGCTGCTTGCGTCAGATGACTTGGCCGTACGTGCTTGAAAATGAATTGCTCGGCGTCAGTTGGCCCCGGTAAGAGGTGCCTTTGCATGCCCAACTTATTGAGTTGCACTGAAACTGTGCCTAATTCAATCAGCCGTTGCTGCAACTTCTATTCTCGCCATCAGCTAACTTCGCACATGGCCATGTGGCACTAAAGCTTTTATCTGATTATCCTTGCAAAGGGCTGCGGGCTTTGACAGGCAGGCAAACTAGCAGCTGAAGCTCGACAGATTGCAAACAGTCAAAGCTAAACAACAACAGATATCAACAACAACAACAACAGCGGCGAGTAGAGTGCTTTAACCACTAGCAAAAACAATGGGAGAAAAAAAGTAGAAAAAGCCAAAGGCAAAGCGAAAGGCACAAGCAAAGCTAAAAGCCCAGCAAAGGCCGCTAAAACAATGCCCGACCAGTTGGTCACCTTTGTGGACTCGGTCGTTAGGTGACAGCAGCAGGAGCAGCAGCAGGAGCAGGAGACAGCCGAGAGTTCGGCAAGGAAATCGCATTATGTCCCCAACTCGCTCAGCACTTGCTCCCTATTATATTTTGTCGTTTCGCTGCGGAGCTCTCTCTCCCTCTCCCTCTCTCTGCACTCGCTGTGCTATCTTTTCGCTATAGCCGCTTTGTTGTTGTGATTTTATTCTTTTCCAACGATGCTACGTCTTTGATTGTGCACCTTTTCCCCTCTTTCTTTTTGTTTTTTCTAGCAGCGGCCTCAGCTGCTGTCCTATCGAGGGGGTTATAAATATGAGAAAGCATTTCATAAGATATCCTTAATTAAAGTAATTTCCTCTCTGCTATGGCTGGGTCAGATTTACTGCGGCTTCGGTTTAGCTCAGCCGCACTCGCAGCGTGTGCACGAGCTGAAATTAAATTTGCAAGGGAGAGTAAAGGGAAATAAGCTGCGTAACATAAAGGTGCGACCGAAATATGGCAGCACAATGACCCCGTTAAGCACACACACACACACACACACAGAGACGCCCAACGACAGACAGCCCCACATGTGTGCGACCCCACAGCAAAGGGTTAAGAGCGGAGCTTCGTGTGGCCATTAACATGAAATTTTTAACAACAGCCAGGCAAGAAGCTCCGCGGTTCACCTGGACGGCATTCTTGTTAGCATTTTTGTTTGTTGTGCTCCCGTTGCCGTTGCCATTGCCGTTGCAGCTGCGATTGCGGCAGGTGGGTGATTGCAAACGACATAAGCAGCGTCGAGGTGCTGCTGCAACAGGAGCTGCCTTTGTCATTGCCTTCAATGGATCTGCGACTTCCCTTGCCCAGCTGTGCTTTTATTCATTGTTGTTCTCGGACTGCGGCATTTTGTTTTTAAGCGCGGCGCCCTTAGTTTCTCCTCTGCTCTTCCTTTTCTAGTTCACGTCGCCCGCTTTAAGCCAGCGCAGGTCTTACCTGGGCAGCATCTACTCTTCGCCTTTCCATCGCTTTGCGCTATAAGTACTCAAAGCTGTAACTGCACAATGCAATAACAACAACAACAACTACTACTACTACAATCATATAAACAGCAACCACAGCAGCAGCAGCAGCAGCAGCAGCAGTTGCAGGAGAGACTTATCCTGCCGCCGTTGTTGTAGTTGTTGTTCTCCTTTTCTGGACGTCGTCGCACAGGATGCGACGCTTATTTATCGCTTTTTTATGTGATATAAACGTTTCGGAATTGGCAACGTAAAGCATTAAATTTATTGTAAGAGAAATTGAGATTGCAGAGCGAACAATAACAACTAGCTGCTGCGTGCGGGCGTGCCGCATGGTAAATAAGTCGAATCCGCACGTAATTGATTCGCCTTGGCATCTGTGATGACATTTCATGGCGACGCTAATTACACGGCATGGCCGAGGGATTCGCAACGCCACTAAGTGGCAAGAGTTTGTCTGAGATCAGTTCAGTCAGTGGCAATACCTGAAGCGAAAATCATGCGATATCTTCTGCCCTTACTCGTAATGGTGGGCTCAACTCTGGCAGTGGAGGAGCTGCCGGATCCAAACCATCCGGAGCCCCCGCTTCAACCGAGTAAAGGTGCTCCAAAGCCAGGTAATAAAGCAAACACCACAGAGAAAGAAGACACGAGGCTGGTCAATGTGCCCTTCACGGAGTGCAAGCCCAATGAGGTATTCACCGTCAACAAGGGCTGCGTCAATCGCAAGGCATACATGAAGAATATCGTCCTCCGTAACTGGAACAACAATAATACGGAGGAAATCCAGTGCGCAATCAATGAGGTACAGACGATGTTAGGCTGTGAGCCACTGGGGACGAAGCTGCGCGACAGCGACGCTCCGCGCGCGGCTGTATTGCCGAACTATCTCTATGGCAAACGGATTTACAACACCAAGGAGGCCATACCCCAAACAGAAGACAAGGAGGAGGTTCTGAATGGCGATGCGGGGACGGATCCAGGTGATAAACGTTCGGAGAAATCAGAAGGGCGACACTTGCCCGTAGGTGAACTGGAAGGTAATACCGGAGCAGCTGGTGCTACGCAAGGGGGCAGCGGCAATGCTGAAGATGTTAATGAGATTCTGCAGAAAGTTATCGGCCATAATCGGAAGAGAAAGTATTCGTTCCTGCCGGGCAGGCTGCTCACTACCTACCGCAAGTGTCGCCCCTACGAGGTACTGGGCAAGGGCAGACGTTGCATTCGAAAGAAGGGCAAGGTTGGCTTCTACAAGCATCGGAGCCACGTCTATGGATCACAGAATCGACATCGTCATCCATCGATCTACAAGAGCAAGCGCGGCCAACGATAAGGCTCAGCTCCAAGTATATCTATCTGTAGTATCCTGCAATCTGTTGCAGCAAACCAACAATAAATTACTTCAGCTAGATCAGATTCTGGACATAAAAGACATTTCCTTTGAAAAACTTACACACACACACACGCACACACACAGTGAGAGTTTTCTGTTAGTGATTCCGAGTAAGTAATTTACTCCAAGTAATTTGAAATTTTGTTTTAAGCCCGACCATTCCGTTTAACGACTACCAATCTCATAGGTCCCCTTAATGGCATTGACAGCAAATTGGATTTTGGCCTTGAGCCACGGCACAACAAATTCGAATAGATACGTGCGGCGGGTGCTTAGGCTTCGAGTGATGTGCTTGTAAATGGGCTCGGTTATTTTATAATATGTGCAAGGTTTATGAATGTAAGAGCATAATTAAATGGGATTTGCGCCTTGGGTTACTGAACTCAGCGCCGCCCTGGGCAGCCGCTTGACAAGGGGGCTGTGTTCGTATGATTGCGCAACGGATTACCGGGCAGCTGCGAGATGGGCGAGATGGGCGAAATGGATGGCTTTGACATGCTAATTAGTTAACCTCTCGCATAGTTGGCTGCCAGCCGTAGCCGTAACCGTAACGTATTTTATGTACAACAAAAGCGCACAAATGTCGGCGTCTCCTGCGTCCGGGTGCAAAGGGTCGGCTCCGGCTCCGGCTCCGGCTCCGGCGTTACCCATACGAAGCATTTGACAGACCTCAGAGGATGCGAAGCGTTTAAGTGCCAGCCACCCGACACCAAACATGATGAATAGTTCTGCAATAATTACATTACTTGGCAGTTTCATGTTCACTCCTGTCGAAAGAAAGTCACACGTGGCTGCGCCTGTGGCCATATACAGATGTGCACGACTGTAGCCGGCCATTGTTATTGTATTGTGCATTGTGTATTACCGTTGTGTATGCGATTTGCTGTGCAAATAGTGGGCCATCAATATGGGCGGCTGCTTGCGGAACATTAATCATCTTCCGTGTTAATTAATCAATTAATTATGTTCTTGAAACTGTAAATTTGTCGCCTTGTGCTTAGTCAGTGCTCGG
Organism: Drosophila navojoa; assembly: GCF_054131105.1. Taxonomy (NCBI): domain Eukaryota; kingdom Metazoa; phylum Arthropoda; class Insecta; order Diptera; family Drosophilidae; genus Drosophila; species Drosophila navojoa. The sequence continues at coordinate 24,036,323 of NC_142890.1, read as the reverse complement.
CTGCGACTCCTGCTTCATAAATTATGGCCAAGACCTTCATCCATCCATCTGCCCAGCACTTGACAGCAATGCCCATTCAGGAGCCGATAATACCGCACTGCTTAAGATATTAGTAAGTATTTAAATCGCACGTAATTGGACGCATTATTAGATTGCATTTGCCTTTCGATTTGCTTTGTTTTCCAAAATCTGCTGTTAAACATGCATAAATGCGGCTCAAGGCAGAGCGTGCTTTAAGCCGCTTTGCAGCCGGCCCTGAGTCGATCAGACTTGGGATTATGATTTTAGTGAAATATTTAAGCTCAGTTGCTCTCGAGTCGCTAAGCCAGCAATCTGAGTGCAATATTGCATTTGTCAGCGCTCCAACTATAAATCGCATCGCCTCGCAAGTTGTCAGCGTGAAATTGAAATTCATGAAATATCGAATATTGAAATATTTAAATCGAATGTCAAAAATTTCTGTCTGTCTGTCCGTCTGTCCGTTCGTCAGCAGCTGGCGAGCCTGGCTGTCAGTGAATTGTACGAAAACGTTTCTCCTCAGTTTGCTATATTTTCACTATATTTCCCTCTGGCTCACACTCACACACACACAGCAGCAACGGCAACTGACATCAGCGAGTCAGAGTATCAGATATAGACGTGTGCGTGTGTGTGTGTGTGAGGAGCGTTTTCTTTGCTGCAATGTCTGAAATATCAAATGTTCTATTAGGCCAAGCTCGCAGTGAAACACACTGAAATGGAATATGGCAGAATGTGTAGCAGCTTATTGGCATAAGCATGAATCGACGCCACTTTCACTCGGACTGCGCAGCTCTGCCATATGCCATATCATATACATATAGTCAGTCGAGTATTGAGTTAGTCTTTTCCTTATTTACTCTCCCATTATACGAAAACAAAAGCAGCAACTCGGCAGATAACAAAACAAGTTGGAATTATGTTTGTTGTTTACCTATGGGAGCGTAAAGTATCAATTGGATAAGGGCTGTACGCAGCAGCGCAATGCTGTTTAAACAACCTAAAACTTACTCGAAATCCACATCAACTGTGCGAACTTTCGAGTCGGACTGCGGACTGGCAGTCGTCGATTGAAGTGGCTCTGGCTGCGTATTTGCATATTGTTGTTTGCTTTGGTAATTAAGTTACCAACTTATTAAGCGTGTTTATGATGTTTACCCAACAATTTATTTACCATAATATTTGCGAGCGCTTAAGCCAAGCTGTTGCTGTTGCTGCTGCTGTCGGTGTTGTTATTGCTGGAGCTCTGCTAATATTATTACAACTGTGATTCGCGGGTCGGACTCTGCGTGCAGATTTGTGGCGATTTGCGCTGTGCAAATAAATGAATAAAATGTAAAAAAGCGGAAAAAAAACACACAAATGCAAAAAAATTCAACACCAGACACTCAAACAATAATAAAACATTCAATTAAGCGCTGCGGCTGTTCGGGTAATTACATAAATGGTTTATTTATTCTGTGTCGCGGCGATCGCCCGACTGGCCCACTCGCTGGCCAGTCCAAAATGACGCTCTCTGCGCTCCACATTAAATTGAATGCCGTGTCGCTGCTACACAGTCGGCGCTGATGTCAATTGCCATAAGAACAAGCTCATAAACGTAACGCATACGCCATGTAAGCCCTGGGAAGGCACGTCGCGACGCCGTCCGGTTGGGATGGCATCATTCAGATGTTGGGCCAACGTGGCACATGAAATACCTTAGTCATTGGCCTCACAGACCAAAGTGCTTAGTCATACATGGATCCACTCACACGCACACACGCACACACACACACACACACGCGTACATTGTCCAGCTTGTATATGAGGCCGTCACTTAATAGATGCAGACACATACTGAGCATATCCTGTGTCGTGTCCTTGCGCCGGGGAATGTTGATGATTTTGATGTTCGTGTCATTTGAAAGCGTTATGCGTGACGAAACGGAAGCTCTTAAAAGCCACAATAACTAAACGCTTGAACTGAAGCCAAAAGCCGCCGGACTCAGTTTGCCCTCAGCCCAAAAGAGACATCAAAATATTCATAGTCGAGGCAGTGGCGAGGCAGTGCCGAGGCAGTGTCGGTGTCTGGTGTCGTCCTGCTTGGTGGCGTATGCAGCGGTCGCCATGGCACATTAAGAAGGACTCTTTCTGGCTGTAAATTCTACTGTTTTATGCGCTTTTTGTTACGCACTGCTTGAGCGGCGGCCGGACAACGTCACGCCCCCCCTAAAATAATGACGCCAAATGTAATGGCAACAGCAGCAGCCAAGGCAACAACCAAAGCAACAACATGAGCTCATTATTTTAATTAGATGCGAGCCAGGAGTCTAATCATGACTCTGTGCCAATTTGCCAGTTAGCTAAATGGTCACAAATGTGGCAGCTGTGTAGCATTTAATTAAATTAAGTAAATGTCATAGTGTCATGATGGGCGGCTTGTTTTTGTGAACATTTTAATGCATTTTAAATATTTGTGTTTGCAGGCAGAGATTTCGAGAGGCACTGGGACTGGAGCTGGGGCTGGGAGTTCATATTAGCATATTTCATATATAAATTCATAATGTGCTGGAACATAATTTAGATCAGAGAAACAACATGACACTGGCATAATGCGACTGGGCCCAGCAGGCCGATCAAATATCAATAGCTAATCCACTGGGAAGCCATGTGCCAGATAAACACGCACTCCCACTCAGCTCATACGGCACGTAACCTGCGGCCGACTGAGACATATTGCGTTAGGCCACAAGCGCACTGGCCTGACCATATAAAAAACGAGGCCTGGACTGGCAAAGGACTGATGTATAGTCTATATGTCAAATACATCAAACTTGGGTAGCTGTTTGCCCTGGCAGCTAAGCAAACATCGGCCCAAGTCCGTCGAGAGCTGAGCCGCAGTCTGAAATGTGTATATCATTTGGATTGATTGCCCAGCCCGAAAAGCTAGGCCATGATGCGTCTTTGTTTGTTTGTAACTGTCGGCATGATGCCTGCTCCTTGGCCGCTCTGCGTTTCCGTCTGTGTGCTTTGGATTCGGTCAGACGCGCTGTGCCCACTGAAAAGTGGCAGCGGCGGACAGGCGAGGCCCACATATGCCTGCGTTGTCACACTTGGATTGTCGACACGTGCAGAGACGTAAATGAGTTATGAAATGCGAAGCTGTTGTCTTTCAGACGGCGCCAAGTGGGACGTGCACCAAAATTATTAATAAATCACAGCACAAAACTTTAGATTCAATATGGGATTTATATGTGACCTGAACTGATTTTAATTTACTGAAAAGCCACCACATACTTGCACCTTAAAAATCTCATCCATATGGCCGGAAAGAATAATATAGATTCAGTAAATAATGCCTCAGTATAACTGGTTTTATAATATATATTCACAATATTTATTGAATTTAAAAATAATATAATTATAAATTTTTATTTTAACATTCTTTGTTGTAATGATGCAGCTATCAATGAATATACAATTTTTATATATTTTTAAATTTATATAAATATTTATTTAAAATATAATATAATGTATATAATATAAAAATATAATATTTGAAACTTACTGTTGAAATGATGCAGCTATCAACGAATAAAGAATCATATAAAAAATAAAATAACAAATTTTTATATATTTATAATAAAATAAATGAAATATAAATATAAAATAATTATATAAACAAATTATTATATATTTTTTTTATATTTATATGAATTTTAATTTAAAATTGCTTCGTCAACAATGTTAAAAGACAATGATTTTTTTAATTATTGACAAAACGAAACACGAATAAAATAAATATAGTTTTTTACTTTTTGTTTAATTGATGCAGCTATTAATGAACATAAATAATGAAATATTTATACATTTTATTGAATTTATAAATAATTGTTAATAATATCAAATAATAGAGACTTATTGAATATAAAAATAAAATAAATATAAATATTTTATTTAAACTGATTTGTTTGAATGATGCAGCTGAAGGAATTAAAGATAACAATATAAAAAATAATGAAATAAATATAAATTTTAATTTGAAATTGCTTTGTTGAAATGTTGCAGCTATCAATGAATATAAAATAATAATATAAATTGATATGTCTCAGTTTTCAAGAAGTCGTTTATCACCTAGCTCCTCACAAACGTTCCTGAAGCGTAGGCCTGAATGATATAAAACACCGAGAACGTAAAGTTCAAAGTGACATTTCGGCAATAGTGCAAAACAATGCAAGATACAAGTGCACACACACACACAGATACAAACTATTTTAAACGAACACACACACATACACATACACATACATGCATGGGACAGGATAGTCGTCGTGGGGAGCACTTGAAGGCACCACAGAAAGCCAGCGGAAAGATGTCGACGAAGTGCAAAGCGCTTCAAACGATTTTCCGCAAAGTTGACTGCTCCTTGCAGTGGAAGGTGTTTGAGAGTGCCTCTGAGCGTGTATTGGTGTGTGTATCGGTGTGCATGTTTATGGCCACAACAGAGACAGCTGAAGAAGAAGCAGCCACAACAGCAGCAGCAGCAGCAGCAGCAGCAGCAACAGAGCCTGAAATACAATTTTCGCCAAAAGCCTTTAGGTATTTCACGCCAGCAAAATATGCGAGTGGGTTAGACGGACGGGTGGGCGTGAGGCAGATTTTCGGGCTCGTGTGTGTTGCCAACTTCACACCCAATGGCGGCAAATTTTTGGCAACAAACTTGTATGTGCGACTAAGATGAAGCAGCACTAGCCTAAAGGCGGCAGGAATAAGATGAGAATGGGACTGAGAATGAGAACGAGAATGTTTATGTTCATGTGTATGCGAAGAGCCTGCCAAGGGCCAAGCGTTGAGGTGTATTTGTGTCTGTGCATGTGCTGTGTCTGTGTGTGTGTGTGTGTGTGTGTGTGTGTGTGTGTGGCAGTCTGCGAATTTATTGCCCAGGGAAGCATATCCTTAGCTGAGCGCCGCTTTTTGCGCTGCCACCACCACCAGCGCTGCAACATGTCGCAAAGTTGTCGAAGCGTGGGCGGCTCAGCTGCCGCTGCAGCGGGAATAGACTCTCGTAACTTGGCTAACAGCGAGACAAAACAAAAAAAAAAAAAGAAGGCAAAATAAAGAAGAAGACGACGAAGAAGAAAACTGAGAGTCGAATATGTTTTAGTGGCGCAACTGTGCTGACAGTTGTGTAAAATATACGCGCTCTCATAATTTATATCAGTTTTGTTAACTGAACGTGACTGCGTCGCGAGACCAGAGCTACTTATCAACCGCCAGCTGCTAGTCCTTTACCGTCCTGACAGGATAGAGACTCGACCTGGCTCTGTGCTGGCTGCTGGGTGCCGGGTCATGCCCCAACATCGGCGTGCCGTCGATGTCAACACGTTCGTGCAATTAGCCAAATGGCTCCACGGTCTGACTTGTGCCCTTTGTTCGTCTAGCGGCGAGCCTAGGGCCAAGGCATAGGAATTTCTCAAACACATATTTGTGCTGGGTATTTTTACAATCTGCTCTATGCATTGCATACTTTAATACTTTAGCCCACACATCCCAGTCCAAGCCAATATACCATTTGAGCTACGCCAAACCTCAAAGTTCCTAAAGTCCAAAACCCGCAATTTGAAATCCCGAGTATTCTTCAATTAGTGGTCAGGGCATAAAACAGCTGACAAATCGAGCGAGCCCCAGCCATCATTGCTCGTGTTTAATTAACTAATCTACATACACGAAGTTGAGGGCAGGCAACAAAAAGAAACAAACAGCAGAGATGTGAGGCAAGACAGACTCTCTAATTCGCCGACGTTAATCCAATTTGAAAACTTAAATGCTTTAATCAGAAAATGTGCTCTGACCACATAAACCACAGGATACTTGCACGTAAAATGTCTCCATTGGCTTTTGATTTTGTTGCAGTGTCAATTTACATGGGGCTGCTTTGCTGAAATGGGGGCAAAGCCTACACATGACCATTTCGTGGTGGGTTGGTCGAAACCGCAAAGCCAATTATTTGAATTTATCAAGTTGAGCCCTGGCATTGCACAGTCCTTTCGCCAGAGGACCTCAATCAGCCCAGGGAGTCAATCAACACTCGGGCTGGCTTTCAACAACAGCTCGATAAATATGGATGCTGTCAAGAGAATTGTGATTAAGACAGACCAAAGTAATCGAATGCATGGAGCTGAAAATTAAAAATCAAAAATAAAATAAAGAAGAAGATGAAGCAGAGGAAGAAGAAGAGATGTGAAAATCAACAACTGTTGGCCATGGCCAACAACAAAGGCTGTAAGTCTCATCATTCTTCATTTAATTTCACATTCTCGTGCCGCATTACAGGCAAACATCTCGTATAATAAGGAAGTCTTACACGCGGCTCCCGACTCTCACAGTGTTGCCTCACTTTCTTATTGTTGTGCGAAACTTCGATTAAATAATAATCAAATAAAATTATGTGATGGCCGAGCGCAGTAATTGCCGCACTCTCTCCATCCAGATAACGATGCACATAATTGAAATCCACAATGCTCTGATTTTTATAGCTGCCCACCATCATCACCATCGTCAATTTCATCGCCATCATCGGCATCATCGTTGCCCGGCAATCCTTCACTGGGCAGATATAAATTTTTTGCTCTTGACGCTGCCCGTTTGATTTATAATTGCGAGAAGCATTAAAACTGGACGCCATTGGGTTGAGTATCGAGTTAATTACTGTGCTTAATAGGAAGCCTTTATATACACACAATATCATCACACACACACACACATGCACAATCGAGTACTCAAGCTCATTCATATACTTTGTACAATAATCGTTGCGAGTACTTAAGCGTGTATATGGACTGTTTGCGTATTTGGACTCAATTTAATTTCGATTTGCAATCAGCTGAAGAGCTGCCTAGTTCTTTCAGCAGGAGACGGGCACTTTTTGTGATGTTTTCATTTTCAGTTTCGTCTTCGTTGAGATTTTCATTTCTAGTTGTGCTCAACTCAATTCGAATTTGATTTGATTGCAAACATTTCTCTATCCCCATCGCATCGAGAAACATGCTTTGTCAGTTGCAACAATTTGGTGCATTTTACATTGTTTGTAATGTCACTCACTCTCTGTCCCATGTTGTTCGTCTTGTTGTTGTTGTTGTTGTTGTTGCTGATGTTGTCGTTGTTATTATCACAAATTCTGATGAAGTTGTTGTTGCTGTTGCTGTTGCAGTTGCTGCTGTCGATGTCGTTGCTGACGTCCTTGGGGCACATAATTCGACCCCATAGATTTGTGTGTCGCTTAAGAAACTAAGCAAACAAAGTTGATATTATCCACAAAGCAATTAATTTCACCCTGTTCTCATCAAACTGGACTGAGAAGTTGAATGAGTTTTTAAAACGAGTTGCCGCAATTATTATTTGGTCGATAATCGTTATATATGTATATCATTATTTTTAAATGTAAATATAGGAAAAACACAGTGAGTCAAGTACATAAATTTTATATAAATATTCTTTGCAATGCAAGTATTCATTATTCAAGTATTTATTAAATGATGTTTATTTGTAATAGCATATACATATTCATCTCATGCATCTCAGGGTAAGTAAAGGGTATTGATAGGATTATTCAATTGTGTACCACCTAGACCTAAGTACAGCCTTCCATTAAGAAAATATCCTTATTTTAAATAACTATTTTATATATCAGAAAACTTGTATATATATATATATATATATATATATGTCGTTATATATATATATATATATATATATATATATATATATATATATATATATATATATATATATATATATAAGGAGTTGAGATGAAAGTAAGTGAGCTATCCATATATTTATATTCCTAATATCACTGCCAAGAGATAAAGTCAATCAAAAAAAAAAAAAAAAAAAAAAAAAAAATATATATATATATATATATATATATAAATATATAAATATAAATATATGGATATATATATATATATAAATATATAAATATATATATATGGATAGCTCACTTACTTTCATCTCAACTCCTTAAAACTCTTTCCTCCTTGGCCAAAGAAACCTTTCAATAACCAGATACCCTTAGATGAAGTAGCTATAATAATATTTCAGAAATGTTTTCTATCTAGCTCAATTGACGTAGTATTTGCAAGTACGGCTCAGATTGCCGGAAATTAGCTTGCACTCAAAATTCAAGTATAGTTATTCACCCTGGCCATTTCTAAGTACAGCGCAGTTCCTCGCTTTACTCCTTATTAGCTCCTTCATCCTAGATTCCAGAACAGCTTACAGTATTTTGTGTTTTATTTACGAGAATTCTATATATATGTAAGATTATTATTTGCATCTAGTATCTATTTTATATTTCAGAAATCTTTGAAAGCTGAGCTTGAAAGTTGAGCTTGACTGGAATGTTGGACAAGGGGTTTTTGCATTTAATAGCACTGAGATGGCCGGAAATTAGCTCGTTGCACAAAGTCAAAGAACTACTTAGTCCATGTCCGCGCTCTAAGTAGCTCGCTTTCCCTCCCATCAGCTAGTTTATTCATAATGAAAAGCTGCAGCAATTGGCCAATGGCCAATGGCCAATGTCCAGCTGCGAAATGAATTCCACTTTACTTTAAAGTTGAATCAATTGTTTAAATAACAGCAACACCAAGGACGGCACAACAAGTTTGCTCTCACAATTTCCTCGAGTGGTCAGAGCCAAACAAAATGTTTAACAATAACATAAAACGCAACTGCAGCTAATGCCAGGGCCAACATGTCTGGAGTGCTTGTTCTCTGTGTGGTGAGGCGGTGCAGTGGTGAGGTGGTGAGGTGGTGCGGCAGTGCCGTGTGCGAATGTGGATTCGTCTGCGGTTGCTGGCTCTCTGTGTGGCGAGTTCCCATGCTCAACACGCGCACCATTTGCCAAATGAAATTCTTGGAAAGCTGGCTATGAAACTCAGCAAGTTCAGCAAGTGCAGCTCCGCCATTGTAGATAGCCATAGTTTATGTTAACTGAGAGTGTTGCATAAGCTAAGGGCGTGTACTATTAGCAGATCACAGCTCCTAACTAAGTTAAACTGTCTATTACTTCAGATATATTCAGATTCAAGAAGAGGATTATTTAAATTGCCCTTTAGGAGTTGGACCTTCGTTGATTTTGCATCTTCCACGAAAAGCTACTTGAAGTAGGCTGATGACAAATTAAAGCTTCACCAAACACAGCTAGAGGGCAGAGCTTATCATTCATTGTCTGTCCAGCATTAAGAGCTGAACATTTTGTGTAGTTGTCATGACATATAAATTGCCCAATACGATTTGAATGAATGCAGATATAAAAATTAAATAATAATATAAATATATACAAAGTAAATTACAATATTCAATATAAAAATTAAAATCATATAAGGACATTTTATATATAATATATTCTTTTCTTCACTATTAATTAATTATTTATTAATATTAGTTTTTATATTTTTTAAAATTTTAAATAAAAAGAACAAAATCACAAAAAAATATATTTTTTAAAAAACTTGATTCGCCTATATTTTTTATGCGTGATGACATTGACTTTTGCTGGTTACTGTATAGTATATAAATGTATAGAGTCTAAAAGGAAAAAAAAACTAAAAATAATAGGAACAATTATAATGATTAACAACACTTGAATTTGATGAAAACATAAAACTGACTTTTCTCCTGTATTCAATTTCTTTCAATGAGATCAGTTACCTCTTTCTCTAGATTTCTTAACAAGACAGACACAGTTTCGAATAGATCTTTGGTATATCCAATTGTTATCCATTGAGTCTCTCACAACTTGAACAACAACTGGAACAATTGAAACATCAGCAGCGAAAACAATTGCAGACTGACGGGCCTCGTTGGAGTCTTAAATTTAGCTTGGGTAACAAAACGAAATAATTAAGCTTAACGAAATAGCACAGAAAGGCAAAAGCCAAGAGAGAGAGAGAGAGAGAGAGAGAGAAAAGCGAGAGAGGTAGAGAGTTGAATGAAAAAACTATTAAATGGAAACAAACACCGAATTCAGTTGGTGAGACACCGACACATGGCGTGAGTTGTGGGTGGGCGTTTCTGGCGTAATGGAAGGGAGAGCCGCCAAAGCATTTGAGCGCTGTCTCAGTCGACGCAGCTGTCGACAGCAGCATCGGCTGCGGTTTGGATGCCGTTATGCTTTAACTAAATTGCGGCGCTTGTGGCCAGCGTTGACGGGGCGTCTGCCTGCCTGCCACTCTACTGTGTGTGTGTGTGTGAGTGTCTGTGTGTCTATGTGTGCGTTGCGGCCAACGCTTGGCGTACAAACACTCAAGCAATTAAAAGTAAAAATTCTGCAAACTTTTCGCATTCGTTTTGTGTTGATTATGCGCACGAAAGTTGCTGCTGCGACCAAAATTAGCAGCAGCAGCTAATGCGCTAAATCTAAAGTGAATGCACGTGCAAGTGTGTGTGTGTGTGTGTGTCTGTGTGTGTGTGTGTGTGCAGTCAAAATGCATTCGCTTGTGTTTAATGCGGCGCGTCAGTGCTAAGTGTTGCGGTTTCAAAATGGCGCTCAACTTCGACTCGACTCGACGAGTAGGAGAATGCGGATGCGGATGCGGATGTAAAGACATGCCAAGTCGGTTCACCCAGCATTCTTATGCATATTGCTGCCTTTGACTGTGCCCGCAGCTAACCACAAGAGAACTGAGTTTTAAAGTGCTGCCTGAGGTGCGGCAAAGGCAAAGGGGCTCAGGGGTGTTGCAGTTCCATGCAGCGAATTGAAGTTGATTTATGCTTGCCGCACACACGTTGCACACACATACACCCTACATATGTATTTGATATGTTAACTTGCTGTACGCACAGCTTGATCAGCAGAGTGTGCTCAGATCAACAGCTCGGGCGACTCCCGTTGCGTGAGGAGCATACAAAGTGACGATGTAACAACATGAGGCACACATTCGCACACGCAGCTCGATTAATGGACCAGTGGACTGACTGACTGACCAGGGCTGTTCCTGAGCCGTTGGCCATTGGGTGCTGGCTGTCGGCATCCTTACTTATAGGTTGGCCGTTGCCATTGGTGCTGTTGGCCTTTGTTCTGTTTCAATTAAACTAATTAGATGTAGGTAAACATAATTGCCGAGACTAATTTACGATTTTGCTTTCACTCATGTGCGTGTGCCGGGCCATTCTGGGCTGTGCTGTGCTGGTATTATTGCTGGCATCCGATTATCCATGCCATGGAAATTCAATCAGCACAGCAGCCCAGTCAAGGCGAAAGGCTGGCCGGACTTAGGGCTTTCAATAAATTTAAAGACAACCCCGGCCAACAGGCGGCAGTCTTCATTAATTTAATGATAACAAATTGGGTTTGTCTTTGATTTGGCTTTTGCATTGCATATTTATGGATCAGTTCGTGCGGAAGCTAATGACACTGGAATCAGGGCAGCGCCTCAGCTGGGACTTGGTGTTGTGGGCGTGTGAACGTGTGGACGAGTGGGCGTGCGGGCGTGTGGGCGTGTGGGCGTGTGGACTGTGCCATAACGAGTTCATTGTCGACAATTATGCTAATCGATTATCTCTCGAAAAAGCCAATCGGCAATCACTAATTGCGCATATTGATGAGTCCCTCACATGACTGCCGACTGTCGTTTAATAGCCATGGCAATCGGGTTAACTGAGATGGGAAATCATGTTACAGGCGGGCAGAGAGCGTGATTTTTGCAGTCAAGTTGGCCGATGGCAGAGCAACTTGGCATTAACTTGGGGAGCGGCAAAGTGAAATTAATTAACGGTTTAACGACTGCAGCTTCAAATTGCAAAAGTTTTAATTAATTTTCCACATTCTCAGCTGCATGTAGTCCTCGCCAATTTCATATTTGCCACACAAAAAGTTTTATTGCCATTTGCAGTTTTGATTTCCTTTTCGGAAATTCGCTTTGAAATGCGAACGGTATACATGCCGACCTAACACACACACACACACGTGTCGACACATATATAGTTACAGGAATAACGGTATACCTATGTCGAATAGATGTGATAAAGAGCGTTTGCAGCGGGCGCCGTGGTGGGGACGTGGCCACGTCAGGCAGCCGTAAATGCAGTTAACGAAGCGTTCAAGGTTAGGCACAAGCCCAGCCCAGCCCAGCAGAAGCTCGACGCAAGGCGCACAAGACACAAGACACAATATACAGGGCACTGAAAACACAAGAAACACGAAGCAACGTACATGAGTTACAATTTTATGAAATTTATTTCGCACGAATTGTGTGAAGACATTCACACAATGCGCCACCAAATGGCCAAGGCAGCCGCCGACCGACCGACCGACCGACCGACCGACCGACCGACCGACCGACAGACCGACCGGGCTTGAGGCCATCATCTGCATCAGAGTGTGAAGCAAGTGAAAAGTGTTGCTTACTTACGAGCAGCACTCCGTCCGGCTAGGGCTACGGCTACGGCTCTCGTCAGGCAATTGTGAGCAGTGGGCGGAGCCATCGATTTTGGCACGTTCGCATCAACACTTACGCTTTCGCTTTCGCTTTCCCGTTGAGAGCACTGATAATTCGTCTTGCCGGGCCTGGTATCACCAGATATTCGTTATCATCTTTCCAGCATTCGTTTTGCCAGTCACGTTTACGCTGCACAATAAATAAAGCGACTCGGAAACGGCTGCTCATCCCCATCCGGGCAGCGACAATCCGCCTCTGTCCACCTGTCCACTCGCAATGTGCAGCCAGTAATTATTTAATAGCCTCAGCATAATCATATATTATTGAATTCGTGCATTAAATATAATGCTTGTAATTGATGCCCACATAAATTAGACACTTACATACAAACACACATATACATAGACATATATGCGGTCATTTAAATGTTAATTGCACTCGTGACTGCAGAACGCACTCGACTTTAAGGCGAAGGCTGCGTCGCGTTCGTCGTGTGGCAAACTAATTTAAAAGTATAATGGAGGTCGCAAGTATTTCGACAGTTGCCTTTTTTCCGACAACTCCCCAGCGATTCCGGGCGGGTCGGCCGGGTGCGGAAAGTTGCAAAGGCAATATGCAAAATGGCCGAGGACCTTCCGATAGATAGATAGATACACCGACTAGCGACTGGCGGACAGTTCGCATGGCGTGTCGAAAGTTGCTGCCTTTTTAAATTGGCATTTAAGCTGAAATTGATTCATTGGGACATTCGACCCGCTCAGCAGACCCCGGCCCAGTCGACAGCTCGAGCTGCCCCGCCCACGCCACACTCGTGTCTCAATCTGAACTACTTACATGGCGCGCCGCGATAATTTAATTTATTTTCAAACTCAATTTCAGGCATTCTGTAAGCGCGCTTTCAACTTGATTCTGTGCATTTCTCTTCTGCTGAAGGTCCGGGACCGAACTTCTCGACTGGACTTCATTATGTTCATCCGGCTGTCGACTGTCGGCTGATTGTCTGCATTGGCCGGGAATACTTTTCTTCTCTTTTCCTTGCTTTCGTTTCTTTCCCTTCTTTCGGGAGGAAGCAGACAACGGCCACATGCCCGAGCTGAGTGGATTTCTCGTGCGGAATTTTCACTAAAACAGTAAAAATTGCATTGTTTTCCCTGATGCAGATTATCGTGAGCTGGCTTTTATTATGCTCTATTTTGTTTTGCCTTCATGAATTGATGCTTGCTGAATGCACAGTCCGCAGCTCCGTCGCTGACCTGACCCACCTGGGAGTCGGCTTGCAAATATCTTCACTTCGATTTATTTCAGCAGCTCGCTTTCTGCACCTGGCAATTTGTTAAAAATCATTTGGGTGAACCGCTCAGCTCTCTGGCTCGATCAAATTGTGCTGGCTAGTTGAGGTTGCGGCTCTCTAAGCTCTCCAACTCCCATGCCAGATGGAATTTCAAAACTAAAACTGCAGCACAACGGGCAGAGTGGATATTTTAATTGAATAAAATTACTAAGCACAGGCATCATTTGAGTTTTAAGCACATGCAACTTGATAGAGAGAAATAAAACTCTCGAGCTAATGAATATTTAGCTTGACTTGTGTTGCAGCAACTGGGAATAAATTATTTACAACGGGAACAAGTTCCAAATTGAAGAGAGCACAAATTATCTTTATAAAACAGAAATCTCTCTCTACGAAATGGTTCGAGTTTTTCTCTTTTTCTTCTTCTGCTAAACATCCGAGTCATTGTGATTGATTACAAGTGAAATGTTTTGCTTTGACGTTTTAAATTTAAGCCCAAAATAAATCACATCGTGGCGTAACGCGTCAGGATGTGACATGCACAGCGACTGCGATTGAAAAATCAATAGAGGCGCGACTCGATTTCAGTTGAATATGTTCTATATCTACTGCGAAAGATAGTCCAGAATGAAGTCAATCTATATCCCGTTTTCACTTTCATTTATTTCGTTAGAACTCGATCGACTCTATCAATTTTGGCATTAATAATTGGCTATGCATGCAAATGAGGCTCAGGAATTGAGCCCTCGGGCCAGAGGTTGGTGCCAAGTCTTACAATTTTCTGTTTTTGTGTTTAGAAATTTGCGCCTTGTCTACAAGTTTTGTTGCTTAGGGGTCTGAGGCGAAGAAACCCGTAAATTGCCTTAACTTTTCGCATTATTTGTTTAAAATATAATTAAGTTTCATATGTGCAGTTAAGTCGGTATGGAAGAGCGTGTACAGTGAAGCGCCCTAACGAAGGATTTTTCCACTCCGGGCCATGTAGCATGCACAAACAAATAGTTATAGTTGCCGAGTTGTTGTTGTTGTTGTATCTTCTGACCAGAGGCCATACCGGGTGGGTCTACGGCTAGAGCCGCCGTCATGGATGTTGTTTTTGTTGTGGGGAATTTCTCACAAAATTAGATTTCACAACTTGAACTTTTCTATAACTTTATTCATGTAGAACTTAAGCCTTTTTCGTGTAGTTTTGCGAAAATTTCTTATTAAATTAGCTACTTTTTTCAGTCGAAACGCAAGCACCACAAAAAGTCCACGAATGCTGCTGTAAGTTTCTCCTTTGACTCACAGTTCATAAGGAAGCCGGCGTTCCAATCAAAGGGCAGCCTCCCAGCCGAGGAGGGGATCGGACGGGCAACTATGGCAGCCAGCTGCCAGAAAGACGCCATCTGAATTCTGAAAAGTTTACTCCACACGATTTTGAACACACGCAAAGTTAAGACGGCAGGAATACCAAATTATCAACAGCATTGGAATTGAGCTGAGCATAAAAAGTTTGACCAAATTGAATAGCTAATTAATTTTGGACTACTCGTACTCGCAGTCCAGGACATTAAGCTGCAGAACTTTAAGCAGCCGCACGAGCAGCAGCAGCTGTGCGCACTTTTGCTGTAGATGCTTTTTGGATACTTTTTGGCAGCGAGCCAAACCGAAAGTGTCCTGCTTTGTGGTGATCTTATCGCTTTGGCTGCACACAACATTTCGGTGGGCCATATTGTGTTGTCACATGGCTTGGCTTTGTGTCGGCCCGGCTTGGCCCTGACTTCTTGGCTCGGCCAGGGATGGGCCCTTGTGTCCCTTAGGTGGCATATTGCACAATTTGGTTGCAACTGCTTGGAAAATGGCAAAACTACAAATGCCGTAGTCTACAGCCGACAGCCTACAGTGTGGCTTTAAGTTCTCTGGCAGCACGGCAACACAGCAACGCGTTGCGCACTTGAGGCGCATAATGATAACCCTTGACTTTCACATAAGCAGCAGCAGCAACAGCAGCAGCAATAGCAGGAGCAGGAGCAGCAGCAGCGGCAGCAGAGGGCGGCAGCGGCAGCCAAACAAGTGAGGCCTAACGAGTGAGCTGCTTTTTGTGCGTTAAACTCAACGAGCAGCAACTGGCAAATGATGTCAACGAGCATGCATGCCACAGAAAGAAGAAGAATGCCCCACGAGAATGGGAAATGGCAGCAGCAGCAACAGCAACAGCAGCAGCAGCTGCGAATGCCCAAGTGGCCCAACCATTGGCAAATACTCGCATTCGCATTCGCATTCGTATTCGCATTCGCATTCGTATTCCTGCTCGTAAACGTAAATAACGGCACTGTCGAACGAATAACGTCATCCTGGTTGAGTGACTAAAAGCCAGTGACGTTGCCTTTGTAAGCGGCGCTAATTCGAGTGACAGCCACAACAATTGCCAAGCTTACAGCAACAACACCAACAACACAAACAACGACAGCAACAACAACAGCAGCAGCAGCAGCAGCAGCAGTAAACCATGGCCAATAACATTTGCGGCTTAAATTTTAAATGTGCAAGCGCAAGGCGCAAATTGGTTAAAGCGTTAGAGGGTAAAGGATTGGAGTGGGACAGCGGGTAGGAAAATATGAGGCAACTCAATGGCATGCCATATAATATTTTATGCTGATAAATTGCCTTTTTTATTGCATTTGCTTTTGAGTGAAAACATTTTCTTGCCGGCGCTGGGCAGGTCAACGGTCTTGCCCAAGAAATATGGCAGCGCGCAAGAAAAAGGCCAAAACCAGACAGTTCCACAGACACGGCACACACACACAGACACACAGCCACACAGAGCCATGTGAATAAAGTGCAAAGTATGGCAGCCAATGGGACAGAGAGAGAGAGAGAGAGGAAAGAGCGGAGTTGGTAGTTGGCTCTGATTCGGTTTCGCTGAGTGAGTGGCTGCCGGGCACCCACATTTGGGGCAGCCAGGATCGTTTGTTATGTTGCTGATGTTTGATTATTATGTTTGATGGCATTTGGGAGCTGACAGTGGGTCTGCTGGCGCTGCTGCGAACGCTTTGATGAATGATCTGGCACTTTGCTGCAGGCAGCAAGTGAAACTTGAAACCGTCCAGCAACAGCAACAGCAACGACAACAGCAACAACAGCAACTGGTCCAGCACTAAGTGCGTTTGGCAATACTTTCTACAAGTAAATACCCTACGCACAGATGACGATGAGCAGGCTGGGGCAATCGAAGATGTATTAGGATATTAAAATTAAATATTAAAACAGAAAATCAACAACAATTGCATTAGTGCAGTCAAATACTATATACAGGGTATGTCAGTAATCAGCATTGTCCTGTTTGCCTCTTCTTTTTCCTCGACATTTTCAATGCAGAGCTTAAAACGCTTCATTTCATTTTATTTCACATTTGAGCTTAGCACGAAAAGAGCAAAACAAAGCAGTCAGAGTGAAACAGAACTCAAACTAAATAAAACAAAACCAAATAAAATCCAAACACAAACGCTACAATATCCACTTTCAATTCAATTTACATGCCAAACGCCACAAAAAGCACAAAGCAAATGAGCAGCCAGTTGCAGTTGCAGTTGCACTTGTAGTTGCACTTGCAAAAATAAAAAACAAAAAAAACAAAACCATGGACTCGGTCCAGGGCACAGTTTGGCACAGTTTCGCTCTTTGTTGATGCTACTTAAAACTAGCTTTTCAACAATTGCAACAAAAATAAGCGAGGGCGCCAGCACCTGACAACGTTGGCCAACAGTGAACAATCTGGCCAAAAGCGCTGGCGCTGCCACCGAGAATATCATTCACATTGAATTTTCAGCTAGAGCAGATTATTGCAATTAACTTTTCAGGTCCCATGTGAAAGGATCCAGCTGAGCTTATTAAAATCAGCTCAGAGGATATTACAATCCAAATAAAATATGAAAACGAAAACGAAAATGAAAATATAATATGAAAGAAAAATAATAATATCTTGGCAATTATTTTCCTCTATACATACATACATATATAATACTGTACTTTGCCTTGACAACCTGCTCTACCTGTTAACCTCAGAGGCTGGCAGCGTGGTGAAGGATGCGCTGGTGTCCTGCCGAGCTGCTTCTAAGCTGCGCGCAACACCAACGAGCGCTCAAGTGTCCTTTTTGTGCGCCTGGTTAGACACAGAAATTTAAATGGTAATAGCGTTTACTTAGCCATTGCTGCGTTGGCTCCCCGGCTCCTGCTCGTATTGTGGTTCGAGGGTTCGAGGGCTCTGCCTGTGCCGTGACAAGTGACCAACGGCAAGGACTCCGGACCCGCTGCTTCAAGTTGACATTTGCATGTTTTTCTTTTTTTTTTTTCCTCTCATTTTATTTTTATTTGCTCCATCTTTTTTTTTTTTTGTATCTTATGGCAGCAAATAAAGGCCAATAGGGCCGGGGAATGAAATATGCACAGTTAATTTTCAATTTATAGCAGAAAAACGGCATCGAGCGATCGCCTAAAAAAGGAGAAGACCAAAGGAAATTGAAACGCCTGTCGGCTGAGCTGACATTTTAATTGGTGCGGCGTGTGACAATCAATTACAGGGTCAGTCGGGGCAGCGATTCTCCATCGGTTGCGGTGCTTTTAAAAGCCACTCAAATATGTATCGCAGTGGGTGGTGCCAGCGTCGCAGTCAAATTGACAACAGCTGCAGCTGCAGCTTCAACTGCAGCTGCAATTGCATTCAATTAACGCATCCTTTTGCCCCCGGCACCGTATTGATAGATGCCAAGGAAAGGACGGCACTTCTTCTGCTCGCTCGCTCGGTTAAACGCAACAAGAGCAATTTACTTCAGTCCGTGTTCAGTCCGCTCGATTCCTGTCAGCAGCGAACAGCCTGCTATGTATATGCCACCTGCACAGCTGACTGCCCCGACGAGTAGCCAAGCCTGGAAAATAATTGAAGGTGCTTATATCTTTCTTTTGTGGTTCACCTGCCCAGCAACCAGTTATGAATGAATATTCCAATGCCTCCAAGTGCCCACTTGTGGTCTCGCCACTCGAATCGCGTTCTAAGTTAAAGTTGGGTCCATTTAAATGGAAATCTAGTGAGTTTTTGAGACAAGGTGTAGCTGAGGTGATGTCAGCTTTGATACAATAACAAACAAATGTCTGTATTCTGTATTCATTAGCTACACTTTTGGCCAGCATCAGTCGATTTTTGCGATTTACTTTGTGGGCATCAATGTCGTCATGCTTGTTTAGCCAGGTCATATCATAAATAAACATATCGCATGACAAAGTAAACAAACTGTCGACACACATTCATGTCATGCATGTGTGTGTGTGTATATACAATGCTATCAAAAGAAATCCTATCAAAGAGATCACAAGGCAATTTATTTACCTATACATCCAGGCATTCATTAGTGAGTTAATAAACTCTTGTTTTTAATGTTCTCTAATGCTAAAAGTTCGACGTTTCTAATTAAACTGAAACCATAAATTTATTTGAAAATTTATTTGTGCATTTATTTAACTCTCGGTCGTTTAAATAATTAAATACATGGATATTAAATACAAGGAAGAAACTTAAATCTTAAGCATTTACCACATGAAATTTAATTGCTTAAATATTTCTACTCAGCTCTGTATATAAATATGTTATTCAATGGCCGCAGTTAAACTCTTGCCAAGTCAATTTAATTTAATTAAAAATTGGCTTACATAACTGCCATTCAGTTCAGCCATTCAGTTGCTTATGCCAAACATCTAATAACTAATAGGATCCTTATGACATTAGCATGATGCAAGTGTGGCTTATATTGGGAAGCCAATTCATTTCGGTTGGCCTCGCATTCGCATGGCAAGCTCCCATTGAAATATGCAAATAATGAATAGTTTACGAGTATCTTATAAATAAAATGTTTGCCGTAATGAAAATCATTGCTCCGAGTGGCGGGAAATATGCGTATAACGAGCGCCACTTCTTTATGCAAATCTGTGCATTTCATAAGCAAAAAGAGATGAATGGAAAAATGAGGCAGATTGTGGTGGAAAACGCACGGGCTTCAGTTTCCTTTGCCGTCGCCTGATTTCCATGCACGGCACGAGTACTGAAAATTCAATTCATGCACTTACTCAATAAGTGGCATTCAGAATGCTCAGCACTGTCAGTGGGGGGCGGGGCACACGAATGGATGAGGCTGTGGTGGGTGCGGTATCCGTTGAGTTGGTCAACTCAAATGCATTTATCATAATATTATAATATTTTATTGTGGCAAATACAATTTGCGAGTGATTGCTACAATATTTACTCAACATTTCTAGCATCCGCCTTTTGTGGCATGCCAACCGCGTCCCAGGCGGAAGTGAAAGTGTCAATAGCGTCAATCTCCACCGAGTGGCGTAGTGCAGCAGCGTCAGCATCTGCTCGACGGCCAAATCGTCCACCACTCTATGGCTAAGCGCAGCTAACAGACCTCCTCCATAGTTCGAGCGAGCTAGATAAAAACGGTTTATGCGCTTCCTCTGCATAGTTCACAGATTCCAGCTTGTTTAGGGTTAATGAGCCCTAGCTTAAGAGACTTTCGTCACAGGCCGAGACGTGTTTTCTGTGTATGTTTGTCCTAGCTACATTGCTGCACTGCCAACTGCACTCAAACACCTTAAATACGGCCCGAAGCTATTTTCAGCTCGAGCATACAAATTTACATTTATAATTTAACATTCAGCCACCACCTGGCAGGGCGAGAGATGCAAAGGCGACGCCAAAGAAAACGAAGAATACGTGCAGTAGACACTGAGCAAACAAGCAGAAGGGGACCGAAAAGAAAAAAAGCCAAGTTTCTAAAGAAACCAAAAAGATGAACACGACCTGTGCCGTGCCATGCACTGGGCCAGAAAAAAGCGTGTGACGCAGGAGTCGTGGCATGTGGAGTCTCAAGGGTGCCCAGAGCGCTTACAAAGTCACAACTGCAGCACTACACTTGACTCATGGCCTGCGTTGACGCGGCGCATATCGGAATTTTCACGCAGTTCACAGCGACCCCGGGGCCATGTCCACGGGTCATCTGAAACTTATGCACTCAACAATGTCTCGCTTTGAGCTGCGTTCAATGCGATTACGCATACGCATAGTGTGACCATTTAGGCTAAATGGACTCGCTGCGTGCACTCAAATTGATTCCACTCTCCACCTTTGACTGCGCACGCTAAGTGCTGCACTTTCTGCCACGCCTCACGCCATCCTCGCCAGAGAAGCGAGACTCTGGTGTATGAGAACTAATTTGTCAGCTGGCCTCTGGCAGCTGCATCAGCACTAATAACTAACCCAACTATTGGAAATGAAAATCGCAAATTATTTATGCAAATATCACATGGAATGGCAAACACCACCTGGACTGCGACCAGGTGCTGTCAAATCAGCAGCGACGTGTCACCCTGTGGTGGCGAATAGTTATGCATGAATGATACTTGAACTGCTGCAGCTGATGACGAGCGTGTTGACAGTGCTGAGTGAGCAGCGAGCAGATAAGGGAAAAGCGGAAAAAAAATTGCTGAAAAGTAGATTAATCTAATCTCAAAGGGAAGTCCAAGCCACCAGGGGCAGCGCAACCAAAGGATGGAAGCGAAAACGAATTATGGCCAACAGATTGACGATGAAAATCGAATTTCCCTCAGCCACAACTATAAGTAAACGAACTTGTTTATAACTCTTGCTGGTGCGAATATGCAAAATAAATAATCGCCATCGCCTCCTCCCCACGAGGAGCTTAATCAGAGCCGCGCAAAGCAAGTAATCAAACTTTGCCATTGAACTGTCTGAATTGTAATTTTCGACCATATTCGAGACGAATTCAGTGTGAATTAAGGAGAGTCTCACATTGTTGTGCAAGAGCTAGCCAAGGCGAGTTACTTTAAGAGGGCGTCTTCATTTCAAATATACACTCTATGTTCACGGATGCAGCAACGCTTCTCCGACAGCTCGCTGCTCGGCGAGAGAGCAGCACTCAAGGCCATACGAAATCCACATTTATGACTAGAAATGTTTATAACGTGCTCCAACAATACAATGTGAGAGCAGGTGCAGTGGCTGGTGCAGGTGCAGGTGCAGGGCGGGGGCTTGTCGGCAGGCAGTCGAGAATACGGCTCAAAGTGGCATGCAGCGACTGACGTGCCACTGACAGTGAGAATATGTTGTGTGTGTGCGTGAGTGAGTGTGGCCTTTGTGTGTGTGTGTGTGTGTGCGATCATAATCCGAAAAACGTTGTAAAAATTCCAAAAGCAGCTCATGTGTGAAGCACTTTTCACATGCGATTTGTGTTGAAAGGCGCCCTGGGACATTATTTAAAGGTGACAGGCGACACGAGATCCACTCTCCACGTAGCCACAGTCCGAAGGCGCAGCTGGGTCAGGTGGTGCAGTCTAGAGCTCACAAAGGTCATTTAGTCAACGGGCAACTGTCAAGGCGAGTGGGCGGCCGCCGGCCGGCGCGACGGCCAGCTAGGCTGCATCAGCCAGCCCTTGCAGCTCGTCAGGCTCGTCTTCTCTCTCTCTGTGTGTGTGTGTGTGCTCCAGTGTCCTGCCTGCTCGTCAGCGTCAGTGTGAGCCAAGTGATTGTGATGCTTAAAAGGCCAAGTGCTTGTGGCAGCTGTTGCAGCTGTTGGATGAAAAGTCTTTCTCGGTTTTAGTATAAACTGAACTATTCTTAAAGCCTGCCAGTTAATTTAGTCGCGCTGCAGCCGCCAGTGGAATGCATCTCAATGCTGACAGCAGATTTGCATTTGTTTGCTCATTTGATGCTGCTGAAGGCATTTGTAATTAAACCACAAGCAGTGGGTGGCCACGTGCGAAGCCAAGCCAAGCCAAAGAGCTGGTTGTTTGTTGTTGTTGTTTATCAGGCGACTGTTATTAATATTTACCAAGGCTTTGATAGCTTGTTCAGCCCTATGCCTGTCATGGTTTTGGTTGACTGCAGTTGAGCAAACAGTCGGCAGGTAAACAGTGAAAAGGTGCGTTGCAAGTTTCAACTGTCAACAGAAACTTTATGCAGAGGATTTTCATTTTATTGCGCACTTGCATGCAAAAGCAACAGACTGCGACATACTTATGAAATGACTATCACTTCTTATATATGTATATGAGATCTGCGATATACGATATTCGATGTTCAATATTTATATAAAAAGGACTTCATAAATTTTATATAGTATATGCAATATTTATGATATAAAATATATATGACAAAAACGGTATTTGACATAATTTATTTTAAAAAAATACGATATTCAAAGAAACAATAAGGGAAATACGATGCATGGTATATACGACATACGACATACGACATACGACATACGACATACGACATACGACATACGACATACGACATACGACATACGACATACGACATACGACATACGACATACGACATACGACATACGACATACGACATACGACATACGACATACGACATACGACATACGACATACGACATACGACACACGACATACGACATACGAAAAACGACATACGACATACGACATACGACACACGACATACGACATACGAAATACGACATACGACATACGACATACGATAACAGCAAGGAAATGTACATTGAATGCGCTCTGATAACAAATGTCTTCGGGTTTATTAATACTTATGATGCCATTCAGAGTCATCAACTTGTAGGCTCGTATATTTACCCAAATCAATGTATAGTAGAGTTCCGCACATGGCCCAGGATTTACGGACTCGGGCACGTTAACACGTGCCAACTAATAAAATGTTTATGTGCCCGCCCCAAAGAGAGAAAAAGGATTGCAAACCAATAAAATTTCAGCAGCACGCACCGAGGTCTTAAGTCCGAGACTGACCCACAGATATGAACCCTTTTGATATTTGCTTGAAATTTAATTTATGTGTCGAATTTACGATATTTGCCGAATTAAAATCAACACACATGCACACACAGAGCCAAGGCATCATGAATCTGCCGGCATGCCTCATTTGGTGCAATTTAAAAAACATACAAAGTTTAGCAATCACAGAAGTTTGGGTTCAACATTTGCCAAACTCGGCAAACTAATGTGATATTTCTTGATAATAGAGCTGATTGTTCGGTGGCTTTGATTGCTGCTCCGCGACTCCATAGCTCCACAGCTGCACGGCTCAGTTACCCAGCTGCTTTTGAATTCCGTGCTCGCATCGCTTGCCATAAAATGCGATTAATGAACGCAATTTGAACTTCCGCTTCCGTTTGTTGCCATCTGCTCATACATAACTAAATTGGCTCCACAATGCTAAAATGTTTGAAAACTCTGTGAATTTTTCATAAGACAGAATCCATGCTCAAATTAAATATTTCAATGCTGAGCAGCTGAAGATCAGAGACGCATCGAGCAGCAAGCCGTATGGAAGAGTACGAATTTGTTGAAATAATGCGCTTTAACGCAACACTAACCAGCCCAACGAACAAAAACGAAACGTGGTCAGAAAGTTCAAACTAATTATGTTAAAAGCTTTCCGTCAAGCCACGTCACAAATAAGAGAGCGGACTGCGGGCTGGCTGCCGCCACAGGACCTTGTAAGCGTCGAACAATACACCAAGCCAAGCATAATATGTATGCTAAATTAAACGAAAACACGCAGCAGCTGCTAAACGCAGGCAGACCACAGGCGAGCTGGCCGGTGGAACCAGAGGCGGAACCACCAAAGGGCGACGCCAACTGTCAAATCCAAAGCCAAAAACCATCACCCAGGACAGTGACAGACTCGTCATCAACTGCCATTGGGGGCCTGGGCAATGTGTCGCGCTTTAATGCGGCGCGTCCTGACCGTCGGACAATGGAAAGTCTCGGGCGGAGGGTGAAAAATATGTATATGGTGGAGGGGCGGGTGTGGATGGTGTGGCATAGTGTCTCCTTGATGATATTCATAAATTTAATTTGAGTCGCCCTCTTCAAATCTGCCGAGCAGTGTCCATTTCCTTTACAGCAATTTGCGTTTTAATTATACAAAGTGAAGCTAATGCGCTCAATATAGGAAATAGAAGGAGATTTAAAGAATTTCATTGCGTGGGCGAGGAGCTAAATTAATTTGCTGAGAAAATTCAAATAGTCGAAGGTAACTTGACGGAAATTCCTAATATGTAATTTAATTGCAGTAGCTAAGATGAGTTCAATTAACAGTCAAAAAATTTGCTATTAATTTGCAATTTTCATCGACTTAATTCAAGTAATATTTACTCGCACTCAGCATCCACTTCATTAGCTTAAAGTTTTGTTCAAAGGCAAATTTTTACAACAGTTTTTACTATTTTTGCTTAGCTTGGCCAATGTTGCAGAGAGGGAGAGAGAGAGAGAGAGAGAGAGTGAGAGGGGGAGGACGGGTTGGCTGGTTCAAGGCCAAAATGCAAACAATGGAATTCATTTTGTAGCACAAAAGAATTTCAATTGCAGTGCATACAAATTACTTTGAGTAAACTTTTTACAACTTGCTGCTGCTCGTCCGGGTGATTGGAGCTCGCAGCTTGGCCGAGTCCTCTGGAGTGTGACGAATCAGTTGCTTAAGGATTGCTCCAGCCACATGACGATGCTTGTCGTTTGCTGCTTTTGTTATTGTTGCAGGTGTCGCTGCGATTGGTGACGGGCGCCATAAATTATGGCTGAGTATACACAAAGCAGCCTCATTGTGTAAACACGCTGCGAATTGTGCGAACCGAATTGCAGCCGAGAGAAATACGGGAACAGAGCAATGCGATGCCCAAAGGCCACACAACAGCAGCAGCAACAATATTATGAACAAATAAGCATGTGTCTACACAATAACCCATTAAAGCGCACGCAGCTAAGTAGGAAAACATAAATCATGTATCTCCAAATATGCTTATTAAATATTCTATCAATTTATGTCCGGCTGGTGAATGCCATAAAACAAAGCGAAGCGAAGCTGAGCTTGGCTCTCGCTCTGATTGCAGCTCTGTGTGGCTATCTCCCTCGCTCTCCCTCTCTCTCTCTAGCACGCAGCTCGATTCATTCATAGCCATTGGCTTTTGTATGTGTATGTGTTATTCTTACGTTTAACACTCAGGGCATATACTTCATGGTGTCCAAAAATAATATAACACTGCTGCTGTTGCTTTGACTCAACACATTCAATATATATACATAAAAATACATATATTTGTATATACACAATCTTTTACTATATGCACACATTCCATTTTTGTATATATTTTAGCAAACAACGAACAGTTCAGCATGCTTCAAGGCTGCCGACGACAAAGTTTGCAACAAAATTAAAGTTTCAAGTTTTTACAGCGATTTCATTTTGCCCGGAAATTGCCTTAAATGTCCACTTAACTCTCATTCAATTAACTTTAACTTTAACTTTAGTTACTGTAGCCATAGTAACAAGAGCAACATTATTAAGTGGATCCAAAATCGACAAAGAAATAAATAAATAAATAAAAATAGGTAACTTGTTTGCTCTTACGACTCAATAGTTTGATCTTGCAATGCAAACAAGAGGCTTGCTTGGGTTAAAGTTTGTCAGGTGAAAATACAAAAATAAAATATTTATCTAAATAGCAATAAATTGTGAAAAATATGTGGATGCAATATGCAAAATGTAGATGAAGTATGAAAACCTTTGCTTTTAAAAATGAAGCTAATATGAACATAACTAATAAAGAGCGAGAGGGAGAGGGAGAGAGAGAGGGAGAGAAAAGGACATCTTACCATATCAAGTTCTGATGTAGAAGTGAAAGTTGGTAAGACTGAAAGAGGCCAAAATTAAATTCTTGTTCAGGAGTTTTCAAAGCAAAGCTTCTCTGACTCTGCCCATGACTCAAGTAACTAATGAATTAAAAGTTTTGCTTAATGGAAATTTACTTACTTTTATGCTATAATCCAATATATGGGTGTCCATTTCAATCTGTACCCTATATTAGGCAGTTGGCATTTATGAGGGAATGGGTAATCTATTAACCAAAGCAGTGAACGTTACTTCTCATTCAGTTATTCGTCTTTATGTCAAAATTCAATGAATTGAATTGGGACTCTTTGGAAACTAGATGTTTCTGAAATATTTTCCGTGGACATGCCAAACAGTAAAAAGTCTATTTTATAGTTATTTGAATGTCTGTTTGTATTTTAATATACGTCCATTGAATTTATTTGGCCGACTTTATTGATTGCTCTTTGTCAACAGCTAGAAGTGAATTTATTTTCTAGAAATATTCAATATTTCTTGTTTAGTTGTTGCATGTCAGCCCATCGGGGCAGTCATGCCCACATTCAAATAAACAGCACGCAAACATTTACTTATTAAATATAGAAGAGCAACACGAAACTTTGGCTCATAAAATGACTAAACAATGTTGTAGCCATTTAATGAAAATAATGAAGAACGTGAGACATTTCTGGGGTCTGTTGTTTGCATAGTTCGCATACTTTGTATATAAGAAAAATGCCTCTGATGGCTGCGGATGGGCATGCGAATTGGGATGTGGGAATGGGGAATGGGGAATGGGGAATGGGACTGCCAATGGGGAGGGATGCTGGCACATAAAAACAAATTTTATGACAAAAGTTTTCTATTGTTGTTGTTGTCGTTGTTGCTGGTGGTGTTGCTTGTTGTTTGTGTTATTGTTGTTGTTGCAGAAGGCAAATGAAAAACCAAACTCAAGTGTAAATAAGTGCAAAATAAATTTTGACAAAAATTGTGTGGAAAAGTTCATTTAATATGGATTAAAAGTTTTATGCTGGCGACTGCTGCAGCGCTGTCTATTTGTCTCCCGAGAGAGAGAGTGACAGAGAGAGAGCGAGAGAGCATGGCTAAATTCGATTTAAATTGATGCCTTGTCCTGCATGTGAGCAATTTAGAATGCGCTTAAGAGGATCTTACATTGATTGGCAGGGCGTGGTGAAGCAATTAGAATTTAAAATAGGCAAATTCAAAGTTGCCAAAGAAGTCGATAAGCCGGAACTCAGCTTGAATTCACTTGGCGAAATCTTATGAATATTTTCACTCGTCGCCTACACATGTTCATTTGCAGTCAAATTAAATTATGCGAAAACTTTACTACAATTTGAGTTTTAGATTCTCTGCTTTTTGCTGCATAATTCATTATGTCTTTCGAGCGGAGCAACAACAGCAACAACAACAACAACGACAGCATTTCGATAGCTCACAAGTTGCAAAATTTGTGCTGAAATGAAATTAAGTTGTCACTGGACCTTAGTCCGTCCTCAGTGCTCCCGCACGACGCATCGTCCTGGCCGCTGTCTCACTCGGAGCACAACTCAAAAGTACATCAGGCCCAGGCCACAGAAAGTTTCTTTGCAAAGTGTCAAGTTTTTGTTGTTGTTGGTGTGGGCGAAATTATTTTTGAAGTTTATTAGAGAGGGGCGTGCGCATGGGCGGCAGGGCCAGGATATGTTAAGGACCTCTCGGACGTCAAGCGAACACACACGGATCACTGACCAGGCTCAAAGCTCGCCTAACTTTGCTGCAGCTTAAAATTGCGTCATCGGACCATTTAAGGTGTTTATCCAGCACTCGGACATGAGAGACGTTCTTAAGTTGCCATTGAATTGTGCAACACGGCCCAAATAGTAGCATAATTGAGATTTCAGGTTTTTATTTAATGAACCCTTCTTTTTATTGCCGCCCTGATTGCGAAATCTCCAATTAAGGTGCGCATTCGTCAAAGGCTACTTGACTCGTAGCCAGGGATGCATTGCAAATAAATATGGAATGATCTCATATCTTCATGCTATTTACACTCTGCACGCACATTAAGCAACCGACTGACGCTGCGTTTCACCAGTGGCAGCTGACAACTGAGATTTCAGTCGATTCGATGCGATTCGATTCCCAAATGGCGCACAATAACAACATCTTCCTCTCAGTGCACATTTGGTCCATGAGCCAGATATGCTTGCTTTTTATTTTTTACTTTTTTTATCGATTGCTCTCTTTTTTTACCTTTTAATAAGTGCGTATATCCGCGGCCAACCCGGCGGTCCGTTTGTGTGCGGCTCCATTGGGGACTGGCCAGCCCACAGCCACGCCCACAAGCATGACCAGTTATGACACATCGTGTCGCTTGTCGTAAGTCACAGATGTCCAGCAATTTGGCGGGCCAGCAGCTGGGCCAAAGATTCGGCCAAGCCAGCCCACAGTCACCCACTGCATTTCCGCTCGCAATATACTTTTATTTATTTGCATTGTGCACTTTACTTAAATGAAAATATGAGCGATAAAAGCGCCCAAGTAGCCACATGGTGTCAATGCGGACGCGTCTCTTGCCGGACAGCTGCACTGAGTCCAGCTCCACTTGCATTGCTCGACTGACAACTGAAAGTAGCATTTCGTTATGATTATTTATAAGGCACAGGGCACAGCTGCCAGTGGCTCTGGCCTCGCTTGAAACCACTGAAAATGGATTTTGCAAAACTCCGAATGCGACGCCTCTATCGCTCCGTCATCTCCTTGCGGCATTAATCAATCCAGTCATACACAATTAATACGCATTCACATTAATAACGCTTCAGCTGTTTGTCAGACGATTACACGTACATACATACATACATACATGTACATAGATGTATGTGTATATATGATAATGGCAATACTTGTGCAGTGCAAGCATTAATTTTTGATGCATTCTAAAAGTTGTTAACATAAAGAACATGTAATAAAACGGATCAGATTAAAGGAAATTTCAATGATCGATAAATGGCCAGTGCCCATCTATTCGCTTATGGTCATATATATACATGTATACAGTAGAATCGGGTTCTAATGAACCCATACGGTTATTGCGACGAAAATTCTAGTCTTTAGACAAGGTATATGAGCTAACTATTACGCTTAAAGCGTCTTCTGAATATGCCTTCAGTTCCGTTCTAACCAGATTCTATCGTATACCTATATAACTCTCAGCATTGGCTTTAAATTTTAACCGACTTTAAGGTCGTTTAGCGCTCTTGCCAGACTATTTGCAGCAAGCCAATTCAGGGTAAGCTCGGAACAACTGGGCAATCTCAGGAATCAATTAGTCACCTCAGGACACAACATTGTATTGTATTCACACTATTGAGCAAAGTAATTACAGGAGCAAAAGCTTGTGTGCTCTTTAAGGACTTCTCCCGCAACGCAGTCTCTACGCCAAACATAAAAACTGCAAAAATTAACCAGCTCTATTTATGGTGAGTGTGGTGAGCGTGACAGGGAGTGAAGAGTGAGTGCAGATGCCAGCAATAATCGAACAATAACGCCGGGTGCAGCAGGCGAGCCGCGGTTAAGTCAGCAGAGTTTAGCTCTGGTCGAGGATGACGCCTCGAGGGCTGTCAGGGTGCGCCATAAAACCGCTATGAATCAATAGAATCAATTGACTCCCCTACAAGCCCTGCTCTAGCAGTAACAACAGCGCTTTAGTGTTTCTAAGTGTGCGTGAGTATGTGTGTGTGTGTGAGGGTAAGGGTGAGAGTGAGAGTGAGGTTGTCTTCCATCAATCCGCGCAACACACTGAATGGAGTAGACCACAGCGTGTGGGATGTATGAACATGATGGGGCAAGTATTTTGTCATTCGATGCGCGTAGCTAATTGATTTGAGCTCTGCAGTCACTGCAGTCAGTAAAAAATAATTGCAATATCAGCTAACGGAATTATTATTCAGCTGAAGCGTAAACAACACGTTCGCCGTGCTAATTCGTCGTACATAAATAAGCTCGGGCCCCCACCGGACCATCCCACATGTCCGGCATGGGCTACATGGCTTTTGCATGTCCCGTGCGCTGCCAGCGGATAACTGTCAACAGACGAATGCCAAACGAAATGTAAATGCAAATAAGCTGACTCCAATTAGAAGCACTGCATCATTCCGCTGTCCACTGCCAGGGCCACTGCCAAAGCCATCGCCAATGGCGGAGTGCACCTCTGTCAGCGCCATTTTAATGGTGGCTGCTGGCCCTGCTGCACGTAAGCCGGTTGCGGACATCGGACGACGGACAACGCAGTGACAACACACTGGACACATGCACACGAAGCTGGAAACTAATTAGGGATAATGAAATTTCAATGTACGTAGCGCACACAGCCTCGTCACGGATATCTGTCGCGGGTCGCATGTTATTTTGGCATTGCACAGCTCGAACAGCCAAATGTGCGAAAGAATTAGTGAAAGATTTGATTGGTGTTTGGAATGCAAGTATTAGCAGCCAACAGATGCGCCGGCAGCTTGTACCCAAATGATTGATTCGACTCTGCGAGCGAGCACGAACTGGCAGTAAATATTGGAAAACTCTAATTATACTCACTAATTATATTCACAACATGAATGAGTGTCAGAAACTGCAAAATATGAATGACTTAATTAGTTTTGGATTTTTCTATTGATTTGCTAAATATTAGATTATATAATTATTATGCTATTATTATAAATATTATGCATATATCTGATTAATTTTAGGTTGGGAGTACTAGGAACACTCCAAAATAACTCAATTAAGTTACGCTAAGCCATTTTGTAGTTCCATATTTGATAAGTATTCCTAGGATTCTTCGCCTTACTCTAGACTTCTGCTGGTCTACTTGACTGAAACACATCCAACTATTTTAGCGGCATAAAAGAATGTGAATTTTACTCAGCTGAAACACTCTTTTCTCTTTTTTCATAATTTACATATCTTGAAACATCAGATTAATTAGAAAGCAAGGCTTCCATTTGAGTACAGCATATGTTTTAGTCAATCTCAGCTCTGGCTCAATTTCACCCTCTTTCGTTCCATGTTTACCTCAATATTTGGTGCAGCATTTCAAACTATTTCATTGGATTGGCACTCGACTCGTCGACTCACCAGCTGAACGAAGAACTTGCTGGATGAATTCCATATGCGTCATGCGAAAGGTAACAAGCTGTGTGGGTGCCCAGTTTTAAGTGAATTATTTTGATACATACCTGAGAATGTAATTTGCACCTGAATCATTCTGAACTTGTCGAACTTGTGTGTTTACGCTGTTGGCAGCGACTTACTGTAAAATTTCTTGACTCTCTCTCTTGATCCCTATCGATTGTTGGCTACGAAATCAAGTGTATATAAATCAAAGAAAACAGGACAACAACAATAATAAATAAACAATAAAATAAATATGAGATAAATGTATAAATTCTTTTCCTTTTTCTTTTCAATTCTATAAATTTATTCTTTTTTTTAATTTTAAAAATATTTAACATTTATTTAAAATTAATTTTATAACAATTTAAATAAACACAACAGTCGTACTACGCATCTCAAGTATTACATTCAGGGTTGATTGCGTTTTGTTTTCGAAGGTCTCTACAACATCGTCGAATTATTCAAATAAAATATATGAAAATATATCTGAAGTGCATTTCGTAATAGAAAACAACTCTTGAATTGTTGAGAGACGACAATATGCTGTAGCGAAATCAATGGCAGCTTTGGAGCATGCAATTAAATTGAAGTAATATTTTTGTTAGACCTTTCGCATTGGTTTATTGTGCGAGCTAGCTGTGCACTATTTTCTATCCAAATAATGTAAATTCAGATGGCGTCGACATCAAAACAGACAGAAATCATTTCAGCAACGAGTCTGTTATTTTTGTTTTCTTTTGCACTATTTCCGTGCGCAACGGGAAATGCTACAATGTTGTATACAGTACACACACACACAAACATGCACACATACATACAGAGGGGAAAGTATTGTTGTGTAGAGCAGTGTAATTATTTTACTTGCCAAATGGATCGAGTGAGCGAGCGGCCCCTTTGAAATATTCTGTGTCAGGCCAAAAGTTTGGACTAAGGGAACTCCAGGAATTCTTTGAAAAGAAAGCACAGCAGCAGAGCGCGCTTCAATAATTTTCCAGGCGAACTGCAGCAGAAAAAAAATAGAAATAAAAAAAAATAATAGAAGAGAAAATAATAAGTACAAAATGCGCATGCAGAATGGAACGGAAACGGCAACTAAAAAGCATGCCACACACAATGCAATGGACTAGATTCCTTATATTGTACTCCTTTTGGCACTTCCGCTGCGTAAAGGCAAGTTCTATTTCTATTTCTTTTTTTTTTTTGTAGTGATTTTTTTTTTCTACACTTTCCAGGCAAACCGAACGCAGACAATGAGCAGAGGCAGTCACTGTGAAGTTGCCTTTGCCTTTGCCTTTGCCTTTGTTGCCGGAATGTTGTGCGAGATTTCGCAACGCCAAAAATCATGCAAATACTTGCACAAAATTTATTGAATTGAATGAAAAGTGCATGCTATTCGCATGAATGCATCAAGACTCAAACTGCCCAGCAGCCAGCAGCAATTGAAGAAGAAGAACACATACACAGATTCATGAATTGTTTTTTTAAAATTAACACTGTTTTTGTTTATTTTTATGCAATTTCACCACCATTTACAATATGCCCTCACAAGGCGATCGTTTTACATGTAGATTTCATTTATAATCATTTAAATATATTTTACACACATTATGTTCTCTCTGCTTAGCTTTTGCATTTGCATTTCCATTTCAATTTTAGGTTTTCTTCGTTTCGCTTGGTTTCAACACATATATTCGACTTTCGGTTTTGTTAGTTAGCACATTTAATAAATAGTTTGACTCTTAGTTGTGAACATTGATTTAATGGATGCATGGAATTATCTGATGTTTCTTCTGCTTAACTAGGCTAACTTCGAATGGTTTCGCTTAAAAGTAGTTTGGTTTTTAGCTCGCTAGTGTAGACGCCACATTCAAAAATGTAGAGTTCATTAAAAGCTATCGAATCGATAAATTGAAAATTGATAATTGAAAATTGAAAATAAATGGATGAAATCAAACGAAGCCTTAATTAAACCAACTGAGCGTCGACTGCACGCACATACTTATTTAATTCAACCGCATATAAAATATAATTTATAATTTAATTACTTAACAATTCAACTAATTTGTAACACACACAAATAGCTCCAGCTGCTGCCCGCGGCTAGCCCCCGAGCTAATTAGCCCCGAGCTGGCCAGGCCAGCCGCTGCAGTGGCGCCTTGGAGGCGGGGCAGCGTGGACAGACGCCCCTCACTGGACCTGGAATGCATGATGGCGGGTCGGGCGTCCACTGGCACGAGCTGGGCCACCAGCTCGCGGATCGTGCGGCCGACCAGGGCGCCGCCACTGACAAGCAGCGCTATCATCGTCATTGTAATGGGCGCCAACTGGATGCCGCCGACGCGTCGGGATGCCGCCGATGTCGAGAAATACGTGGAGAAGAAGTTTTTCACGCTCGAGCCGGATGAGAGCGTAACTGCAGCCGGAAGCCAGCGAGCAGAGGGCATTCACGAAGAGTTGACAAAAACGGAAACGGAAGGCACATATATATTATGGCGTAATTAGCTTAGAATGCTCCGAATGCCAGAGCACAAACACACACTCGAATTGTGCTCGAATATGTAAACTTACCACGTGCCGGGACCGGATCCTTCTGTGGGGTGCCCAATTCAATTTCCTTATACTCCTGATACAGGTCGCCAATCTGTGCGGTGCAGCGCAGCACCAAGCTGCCCGGACTGGGCGGCATATACATGGATCCGCCATGGCCGTACACAGAGTTCACGCCGTATGAGCTGCTGTAAATCCCCGGATTAACGCTCGAGAAGTGCACGCCCTGCAGCTGCAGCTTGAGCGAGATGCGTGATGCAATCAGATTATCAATTGTGCGAATAAACTGGGTCTCGGCATTCGTTATCTGTACGGAAGAGACAAAAAGAAACGGAGAAAGAGAGAGAGAATGAGAGAGTGTTTGTGTGAGAGAGAGGTAATGGAATGGTAAATGAAATAGAGTGCATAGGCTAGAAGCGGAGACATATAATTTGAACACTCTGCCTGTTTATTCAGCGCTTCCAAATGCATTTGCATATTTTTAAGACAACAACAACAACAGCCAGAAGAACTATGATGGAAAAACAACGGGAAAAACAACGACTACGACAACGACAAAGACAACGACAACGACAACATTTGGCAACGTTTAGCCCCGGTACTCGTTATACTTTTGTTTGTTTTCGGACAAGCAAAAAGTTTTGCCAGCTAGCATCTTGTCGCCATTTGCAAGTTGGCACAGCGCGCTCCTAAAGAGCCTGGGGCGGCTGGCTGGCTGGCTGGCCATGGGATGTTGGCCACATGTGCCGGCAATCCAGACAGCTCGGGCTGGCGGCTCTTTGCGTATGCATGGAAATTATGTATCAAGGAACTTTATCTGTGTTAATGTAATGCAGCAAAAAGCAGCGGCAGGCCGGGCAACGGCAGGAGACGGCGTCTGGAGTACAGCACAAACAAAATCCCAAGAAGGAAGCGTCTTACAATTGCGCACATTAGTGGCACTGGCTGTGGCAGCGCATATGGAGGCGGATGTGGGGAGGGCAGAGGCATATGCTGGCAGGACATGCAGCTCAAATGCGCCAGACGACGCATTGATGAAAGTTTTAGCCAGTTTTTTAGCTCCCCTTCCCTCTCTCTTGCTCTCGCTCTCTCTTTCTCTTTTCTCCTTGCATATAAGCGCCACTTTGCCATTTATACGAATTGCGTTTGTATTGGGACATGTCCGTTTTCTGTGCATGTCCAACATCATGTCCACATCCACTCTATCTCTCTTTCTCTGTGTGTGTGTGTGTGTGAATCCTCACTGCGTAAGTCCACTTTATTTGCGCCAGCTCCAAGATGCTTAAACTTGCATTTAGCTTAAATGCTGCCAGCAGCTCCTTCATGCGAGAACAGCTTTTATGCTTAATGGCAGTTATTTAGTGCAATTCACTGTAAAATTGTAGCCAGGGCTAAATTTTGCTGTTGGCTCGCTGCGCTCTGGTCTGGCTGGTTCCTGTTCTGATCTGCACTATGCTCTGCATATGCGAGTGTGTGTGTGTGTGTGTGTGTCAGTGCGGGCGTATTCGTGTGTGGAAAAGGATTTTCGCTTATATAAATAATTTTTATTTATGCGCATGCATTTTAGCAACAGACACACACACACACAGCTTTCGCATTCTACTTATGTTTTGCAAACAAGAGAAATTATATATTCTTAATAGTTTTGTGCATTTGTCAGAGGGCTCTGCTCCTTTGCATCTCTTACAAATGCTGATAAAAAGACGTGCCACTCGGAATGGCAATGCTCTGAAAGTGTTTGAATTATTTTGTAGCCGAGCGTTTTATTTTAGTTTGCATTTCGTAAAGCATCAATAATTCTTGAAAAAAAAATACTAAATATGTTTTCTCATTCAAAAGCCTGTATAAGTGAACTCTGAGAATATAAGCTCTCAAAATAATTATTACGAATTCAAACTTGCAGAGACAGAAAATAGTAGCAAAAATAAGGCCTAAGAGAAAACTCTTAAGACGTAGTTGGAAATTCTATATTAGGAATATGAAAAATAATTCCCATTTCGTCTCTTAGCTTTACCGTATTATTGAGGCAGGTGATTCTCTATCCATGTATAACTATTACTGTCTCTTCACTAACTATCAAGGCTATCTCTGATTTGTCATCTCTTGCTACAATCTTTCTCAGGCAATATGAACAGCAATTATTGCTAATATCTAAGCTCTAAGCCCAACTGCTGTCATACAATAAATATATATATACAATTACTATATTTTATAACATGTCCTGGCCGAGCTGTGTACTATTTGTCCTTTGTCTGTATGCAATGCATTGCAAACGTATCGATAACGTATAAATTGTGAATGGCACTGCAATATCTTGGGGCTGTTGCCAAGAACTTTGGCGCAAAGGGTTTGTGGGCTGACTCTCTGGCTGGCTGGATGGAAATACTATACGACCTGCCATGGGAGAAGCTTTTTTCAATTTTCCGCTAAATTTGGCAGGGCCCAAGTGCTATTTGTCTTCATTAAGGGCTCCATGCGAATGCGCCTAAGAGTTGGCACTGTTTATATATAGGTTCGTTGGCCCCAGTCGTGGCGTCTCTAACTCCAATCCGTTCCGCCTGCCTGCCTGCCTGCCTGCCTGGAAATTTGCGTAACATTTTGAAGCCGAATGCCAAATGACATGCAGCAGTTATTAATTGGCAATTTACATGCCAAATGATTAATGCCTCGCCCGGCGGAAGCAGCCAGCCGAAAACGAAGCCACAGCATCCCTAAACCAGGCCACATATGTCACAGTTACGTGTGCCAGTGTGTGTGCGTGTGTGTGTTGGTATTTGTGTATGCTCTGCAAATTACTGATGTGGCTTTTTACCACAAAAAACTTTGTCAACATAAAGTTTAGCTCCGGCTCCAGATGCCGCTTGCACAGCTCCTGGGCAGGTTACCTTCGAACGTAAACTTTGTTGCCGCCTGCTAAAGTTCCAGCTCCTGCTGCTGGCATGCCAAATATGCTACAATGTGTATGTGTGTGTGTGTGTATGTGTGTGTGTGTGTGTACCGCCCGTGTTCCCCCGGCCTCATGTTGATTTGCACAGCATGAAATATTCATTTGTTTCCTGTGATCGGCAATTTCAATATATCTTCCTTCTCCTGCGGTATCGTTTTCTACTCAATTTTAGTCAACGTCTGCCACGTTTGCTTACGGTTTGTTGCCTTCCTTCGCACTGGCAATGGTAATGGCAATGGCAGAGGCACTTGCCAAAACTGCCAACTGCTCGCACCCCGGCTTGCCATTCCCGATAAGCTATCATTTCATTTTCTAGCAACAGCGAAGCTGCTTGCACATTGTTGCTGTTGTTGTTGTTGGTAGCAAGAAGTGAAGCCGCTTGCCGCTTGCTGCTTGCTGCTTGCCACTTGCCTCACGCTGCGTTCGAGTTATTGCGGTGCAAATGATTTGAATTCATTTATCATGTTTAATGTGCGCATGCTAGCTACCAAACTGCACGAATGTGGCAACCATTTTTCAATGGCATGACAACACTTCGAGACTGTCCGAAGCCAAGCAGCTATATAGATAATATGAAGTCATGCAGAAAGCGGGCTGGTAATGAAACCTCAATGCTTCAAGTTCCTTCAGCATTTTAATTGCATTCAATAAAAAAATACTAAAACATCTCTAATTATATACAAGTACTGCCTTGGCATAACAGATTTTTAGCTAGCATCAGGGACATCAACAAGCATCCCATATCTGGGTCACTTGGACAACGCATGACAGCTGCTTGGATATGCTCGCTGCTGCTGACTTCAACCAATCAATCATCTTTAAGCTCTGCAGCTGGAGCTCAAGCTTATCGACTGCAGCTCCGTTCGCAGCTCATAGTGCGAGCCATAAGAGAATGGCACAAGCACTCGATAAGAGATGTAAAATTATGCACCCTCGATCCATCAGCAATCAGTTGATGCCTGAACGTATGTGTGTCTGTGGGCCGTCGTGTAAGCACTCTCGTTGCAGCCTCGCCCTCCGGCTGCCCTTCCCAGAGAAGGGACTGTCGGCTGTCCGACCGGATGAGAGAATCTTAAACTTGACCATTTAGCTGCTCTTGACATTTTACGGGAGTTGTACGGGAGCCCGTCAGCCGCCAATTTATATAGAAATTGAAGGTGAGCCGCTGCAGCTGCAGCAGGAGCAGGAGCGGGAGCAGGAGCGACCATGATGCCAGGGCATGCATATTCATAAAACTGTGAAGCAAAATTCTTCGCTCCGACAGCTAGGCAGCGCCGACAAGGGAGACCAGCAGCCCCTGCCAAGAGTGAGAACTCACCCAAAATGACAGCCTTCCACAGGCGCACAGCTGTGACGTGCGGCACATGCCGACCGAAATGCAATGAAGGACTAGCAGCTGGGTGCCGAGAACTGGAGGCTGGTCGCCTCACAAAGGATGTGGTGTTTGTAATGTTTGCTGGGACCGCATAGAAATCCGTTTTAACAGTAACCAAACGACAAGAAGGAGGCCACAGCTGTGCTGCATGCATTGTTAATACGCATGACAATGTGTACGCTAGCTGGCAAAGTGTAAAATTGCGCATACGCCATGTTTGCAGGCGGACAAAAGCCAGCTGGAGTGGAGTGGGCAGCTGGAGTGCCTCAGCCCGTCACTGCTGGCATATTTTCATTTTCGTTTTCGTTTTCATTTTCATTTCTCATCGGAATAGACCACAACTTCAAAGGATTCAACAGCTTTGAACATTAATAATCTCTGACCCGCTGTCAGATTTTCTCATTCATTTTTTTCTTGTACTATTTCCCTCCCAATTCAAGAGAACTTTTAAAGCAAACTCTTTGCATATCCTTTTAGCTAGAAAAGTAGATTTAAGAACTCTGCTTCTCAGCACTTCTGCGTATCTGTACTTACCACCATATTGTTAATCGTGAACTTTAGCTCCGCACGTGGACGAGATGGCGGCGTGCTGCAGTTGGCGCGTAGCACGTCGCCGGGCTCATATCGCGTGTGTTCCGTATACAGTTGAGGACGTTTGTCGGGCAGTTCTGCAATGGCATAAAGATGTGATATATAATATATAGATATCTGTATGAATGCTGATGGACCGTGGCAGGCTATTGCCACGGGCTCATTTTACAAAAATATTATTAGACCTATAAGTGGCGCCGCCAGAAGTCGCTGGCCATAAGCCGAAACCTTCAGCAGCAACCGCAACATCAGACGTAGCCACACTCAACTTTTTAATTAAGTCAGCCGAAAGCAAAGTCAAAGTCACAGACAGCCAAAAGCAACAGCAACAAAAGTAACTAATGAAGAAAGTAATTTCCATGGCAAAGCGGGCAGCAGCCACGGCAAAGGCAGCGGCAAAGGCAGCGGGAACTTTGAGTTCATGCTGCTCGTCTGTGTCCCGGCTCTCGACGTAGCTTAAGGCGATTCGCTTTCTAATCCGTTCGCCCACATATAGACACACAGCGACCGGGTCTCTGACCAACTCGGCCCAACTATTCCTCTGTTCTGTTGCGGTTCTCTGTTCTCTTTTTTCTGACCGACCTTTTCCGTTGGCTTTGCAGTTGCGTCAAAAGGCTCCTAATGAGGGTCAGTTGAGAGGAGCTGCTTCGAGTTCAATTTAGCAGCTGACCAGCCTACTTTGCTTTTGGTCGGCACCTCGCTGAGCGGATCCCCGCTTGACTTATGTCATTAAGTTATTAAAGTTTAAGCCCTTCAAATGTTTGCCAACTATCCACAAACTTGCACAGCCATGTGCCAAGGCATCTGGGTCGCCTGCTGCGCCGGGAAGCCGTGCGCCATTGTGACTTAATGAAAGCGTGAATTAGCATAACTTTGCTCCACTTGCCTTGGCATTCAAATGCCAGCGACTATGGGATCGGGGCTTCTGGCGACGCCAGCGTCAGCGTCAGCGTCATTTTGCTTAGGCCTCACCAGGCAAATGGTCGCAGTTGCCGCTACCAATTCCACTCTTCCTGCCACCTCCATTCTCCACAAAGCGCAAGGACAAAGTGTTTATTTTATGTGTAAGGCAGCGCGACGCAGTCGCATTTGCCTCTGCCTCGCCTTTGTTTCGGCATCTTGGGCCGCAATCTGATTGCCACTTGAGCTCATTAACACACGATTAAACCTCAGGACCATTTCCTTCAAGGACAGCGGCGCATGAATAAACGAGCTGCTGCATAAGTGAATGAGTGAGTGAGTGGATGAATGAGTGAATGAGTGAGCGGCACTAAACGGAACCCGCAATGAGCCAACGGAAATGCATAAAACATAAGCGAGCCAACAGAGAGCGAAGGACGCAACGGCGAAAAACAGGAAAGATAACATTCACAGCCAGCAAATCAATAAACTTAAAGCCACATATTCCAAATATTCATGTCGCATGTCGTTGGCTGCCTCAAGAGCATGCTATATATATCCTCTAAGGACACCAATTGCAAAGAGAGACAATCATATAGCCCGAGAGACGCATATTTTAAATATTCATATCAAATAACTTTGGTTTCTTAAAAATCCTGTTAGACTCTCCGTATACACATTTCATAGGACACAGGCTCAAATGGACTCAAGTCCATTTATAAATTAAGTTTATGCAGTTGTATATTGCTGGTTTTTTATATAGAGATGGCCAGAAGTTCCATATTCCAAATATGCACATTGAATTTTACATGCAACGATTCGATTTCATATGGTGTATAAAACAAACTGGGACTCGAACATATCATTGATTTCTCAAACACCATATTATCTTGTATATCATCTCCACATATAACAATAAATTGCTCCACTAAAATAAAGTCCAACCTAAATCCATATCAATTAAGCTGTTTTCAATTTGCATCGCATGCAAAGCTCTTTAAAGCATTTACGCAAAGAATGTTTGCAATATTTTCATTTAATTTTGAATAGTTTTATATTTAATTATGTATTTTATGTATACTTAATTGGCCTCAATTATAAATTAATTGTTAATGCTTAAAGCGATTTCACAAGCTTCATAAAACACGTAATTGGCTGTAATGTGTTTGCTTAAAGCAACAGTCATGCTCGCACCTAAGCGTTCGGTTGGCTTTGTTATGATGGGCGTATACTCAATATGCTTCGTGCCTGCTCCGGTTTGGTTCGCAGTAATTTATTGTCTAGCCCGCAAGTTATTGGGGTCTTAGTGTCGACGACATTAAGCCTTAAATGCTTAGTTGGTATAAGACAAAGATATAGTAAATACAAGCACACACACACACACACACACACACACACAAACACA
This sequence comes from Drosophila navojoa, assembly GCF_054131105.1. Classification (NCBI taxonomy): domain Eukaryota; kingdom Metazoa; phylum Arthropoda; class Insecta; order Diptera; family Drosophilidae; genus Drosophila; species Drosophila navojoa. Next base: position 23,994,959 of record NC_142890.1, on the reverse strand, counting down.
GAGGGACACTCATAAGAGGAGCTAGCACGCGTCTGACTTTTCAGACAACGATATCAGGCTGTCAGAGTGTCAGGCGCGCTGGTTTATCTCATATTGATGTATGTGCAGGAATAATAGCAACAACAACAACAAACAGCAAGAACAACACGTGCAGCCAATTAAAAGCCTCAACATTAAATGAAACTTGAATAACTAAGGCAATAGACCGAGCCGAGCGTCCTTGAACCGCCCTGGGCATAGCTGCTGCGAGCGCTAACCTCATGAATTTAAAGCAAATGCTTGATCAAAGCTTTAATCCCTTGATGCCAGTTAAGCAAAAGCGGCCAATTAAGCGAGCTAAATGCGGCGTTAAATATATTGAGCTAACCCAGCAGCGAAGGCAGTGAAGGCAGCGAGAGCAGCGAAGGCAACCAAGCAACCAGTCAGGCGATCTGACGACCAGGCAACCGGGCGACTGGGCGACTGGGCAGACGGACTGGTTAGATGTTGAGGTAATGGCAATCTAATAAAGGCAGCCAGTTACGCGCCAGACGCGCACATCTAAATGTTTAATGGCGGGCAATAAGCAAGCAGCCACAGAGCCGCACAGCCATAGAGCCACAGAGCCACCCAGATACCCAGCTCTCGCAATGGCAAGTGCTCAATCATACAAACACATCAGCTCAAGAGCGATGCGACGTGGCTGGCAGTGGCAAGGGACTGCGGGACGGGGGAGGGATGGGGCAAGTGGAGCAGAAAGAAAATTGCGCGGCAAGTGGTATAAAAATCAGCGTTTGCAGCAGCATTGAGCTGTCAGTGCGAATTTCTGGAATATTTAATGCGAAACGAATATAGAGATTAACTGCTGAGCGATGTTTGCTGGCTGCTGCCATGGGCCACGCCCAGAACACAGCCGAGATTACGCATACGCACGGCATGCCATTTATGAGCTATTGACCCAGTTGCCTAGTTAACGAATGGATTGGCAATTGTTGCTGGCATTTATTGCCAATTGCTCTCTCTCTCACTCTCTCCATTCGACATGATTGCTGTTGCTGCTCTCAAGCGAGTTTCAATGAAAAACTAAATAATTGTTCGACTTGCTGCCATTGTCTTTGGCCTGACACTGCTGTACTGATTAAATTCCTAATTCCGAGCGTGCCATCGCACGCTCATTTAAAACGCATGAGACCGTCAAATGCTTGACGCGCCAGGACAGGACTACCAAATGACCTCGCCAGGTGAGCTGGCAGCCAGCGCCGCCCCGGCACGGCATTTATCTGCTAAGCGGAATAGCCTGTTAATGACGCAATTGCCAGCACAAGTTGCTCGGCTCGCAAAACTTTTAAAGCGTCGACAGCTGGCGTGGCCCGAGCAACCCCAAATTACCTTTGCCACAAACAAAAACCTATTTATTTTTATTTTCCTTCCTCTCCGTTGAAGGCGTCGTCGCTACAGGTACTTAATTCAGACTTGGGGCGAGTAATCCTAGATGGCGCAAATGTCAAACGAAATGCCGCTGAGCTCGATTAAGCTATCGCCTTTAGCGGATGACTAGCTGACGATTTCCAATTTTTTCTTCTAGTTGAGCTCTTTTTCTTTTTAACTTACCTACAACCTGCAGGACGGCCAGTGCAGTGGCTGTGGAGAAGAGCGGCGCATCGGCGGTCACCTCGCAGGAGAAGTTGCCGGAAAGACCGAAGCCCACGTTGCGTATGAGTACTTGAGTGGCATTCGAGCTCGTTACCTAAAAAGGACAGAAGTGGAGAGAGCATAAGAGAAAATATATAAATAGCGGATTTTTGTTATAATAAATCAGGTTTATATGCTCCTATTGATTCTTACAAGCAGCGGCGAGGCACTTACTCCCGCATGTTATCTGACATAAGCTCGAGCATCAAGTGCACTTAAATATATTAGGACAGCGCCGAGCCAGAGTATATTGCTTCATTAAAAATAAATAAAAAGAATAATACAACAAAAACGTATATATGTATGTATATATACTTACTTATGTATACTTGTATATGTGCACAGTGAGCAAAAGTTGTGCTGGACGAAAACTAAAGATAAACCCGTTGGCACAAACTCAATAGCCTGATGAAATATTTGGACAGATTCAGCGCAACTTTATCGGGCGAGCGAAATTTCAGTGACGGGCCCCTGACCAGCCTCTGGCTGGCTGAAACTTTTTCAATAATATGGCCAGAGCAATATTATCGGGCGAGGGCAGAGAGATGGGGTTGCGGGTAGCGGGTTGCGGGACGCCGTTGCCACTTTCACGTGAAACGACCGAAATTTCAGACGCTGCCACACAAAAATTTAAATGAAAATATTTTGTAGATAGTCGCTGCCGATAGCTTCGTGGCATTCAGGCCAGCAGCTGCGGCAGTCGCAGGTGTCTTGGCAGGAACTGGCTTTTTTGAATACCCGCCAATAACAATAAAACTGCCAAACTGAATATGCATGAGCCAAAAGTTATAAAATATACAATATAAATAAATGCAGTGTGAGCGCAATTAAGGGCGTCAGCTCCACTGCCGGAGGAGTCATGGCAACTGTGGGCGTGGCCAGGTGACGGCCAGCCTCGACAGCTGGACAGATCGCCAGCTGCATTTGCATGCAACGTTAACAAGCTGCCAGAGCCGAGTTGAGGGCGCTTAAAAAGTGGAACAATTTGACGCTGTAAAGCTTTTTACGCTCCGATATTTGTTTTACTTACATCGACGTGTATGCCCGGAAATGGAAACACTTTTGTATTGGGGAACTCGCCGGGCGTATAGCGATAGAACTCCAATTGACCGCGATAAAACTTGGCCGAGTAGAGCGGCGCCCCCTCCAGATCGTACATGCAGCGCAGCACCACATGCTGGCCCTGCCGCACCGCCGGTGGTTCAATGATTAAATTGACATTTCGCAGCGCACACTCGACCAGCTCTGAAACGAAACAAGCGAAAAATCCACATGAATAAAATGAGAAGTCCCTTTATTTAAACAGCAGCATGACGAGCAAAAAATTTAAAATAAATTCAAGAAGCTTACAGATTTTGAAATATACTTTATGAGTAGATAATTATATATGTATATATGTATATATTTTATATACAATTATATTTCTTATGTTTTATAATTCAAATTAAATATTATTATTTTATTTCTATTTTAGGCTAGACTTTATATTTTATACTTCAACTATTTTATTTATATTTTAAACTAGACTTTATTTTTAATTATTTAAATAATTTTGTAGTTTACTGTGGCTATATCAGAACCTGAACTAAAATAGTGGATAATAAAATGCCGCTTTTAATTTATTTATTTTTTATTTATTTATTTTATTTATTTATTTATTTTTTTATTTATTTGTTTATTTATTTATTTATTTATTTATTTATGTATTTATTTATTTATGTATTTATTTATTTATTTATTTATGTATTTATTTATTTATTTATAATTATTTATTTAAATAATTTTGTAGTTTATTGTGGCTATATCAGAACCTGAACTAAAATAGTGGATGATAAGATGCCGCTTTTCATTTATTTATTTATTTATTTGTTTATTTATTTATTTATTTATTTATTAGTTTATTTATTTATTTGTTTATTTATTTATTAATTTATTTTATTTATTTAATTTTATTTATTTATTTATTTATTTATTTGTTTATTTATTTATTAATTTTAATAATTTATTTATTTTTATTTATTTATTTATTTATTTAGTTATATATTTAGATATTTATTTATTTATTTATTTAGTTATTTATTTATCTTATTTTATGTATTTATGTATTATTATTATTATTATTATTATTATTATTATTATTATTATTATTTTTTTCTATTGTAGTTAAGGCTTTATTATACATACTATACTTGTATATATCCTCTAGAGTCTACTGAGCCCTTGCTGACTTCTGCTGTGGCAGAGTCTCCTGGCAGATATGTTAAGCCAAGAGGAGAGCTCACAGTGCTATGGGGCTGATTGTTTATTAGATCTAAGACCCAAGATACCTTGGTTGCTATATCAAAGCTGCGTATGTACCACACTTCAGCAATGTCTATTTATAACTTGAGCAACTATTTATATTACTTTTAGCGCCTGCTCCAAGTCTAAGTTCTGGCAAACACCTCACGTGTTGCTTTCATGAGCTAACTTTGCAGACCAAGCGCATTTGTGCTCGTGTGTAATTGTGTGTACATCAAAGAGAACTAGCTAATTACAAATAATTATAGTTCGTTAATAATAGCTAATTAATAATATTCAAAATTCATTCATTAATTTTTAATAATAACACATCATAATGAATAAAAAATGCTAGGTATTTATTTAATTTATTCGTGTAATACATGAATAAACTTATACCAAAACTTAAACATTCCCGTGCTCAGCTTAAATTTCTTTCTAGGTGGGCCTAGTACACGCCGCGATCCTAATTAATACAATTATAAAATTTAGAGTAAGGCTTTGCCTGTTTGCTTGCACTGAAACTTTTATTAATTGCGGCGCAATCAACGCCAATTTCCGGCAACTTTATGGCCGCCCATTCGAAAGTCGTTTGTCAACAAATGCGTAGCATAATTCAGGGCGCCAAGGCAAGCCACTTGGCTGTTTACAAGCAGCGGGACATGGCCTAACAAGCCACTCAAAATTTTTATATCTTATTTGGGTCACACTTCGTGCGGCTGTACCCTTAAGAATAATGGCACATCATTTGCGGCTTTGCCGTAGTCCCTCCGAGAGCCAAGCGGCGAGCACCGAGCGCCCAGTGCCGAAAGCTGAGAACCAGGAACTCGCCTTTCATCGGGGACGGTGTGTGAATATCTCGCGAGGTAAATAAAATAAAATTGTTTTCATTTTTTTTCTCTTTTTCAGCAGTTGTTTTCTGCTGCTGCTGCTCTGGTTGTTGTTGCTGTTTGATATAGCAGCTGCAAGTTATAAATTACCTTTGGGAGTTGTTTGCATATTTGGGGCAAGGGCAACAGGGTCTGCATCTGCTTATTATGCATGGTATGCGGCCGATGTATGAGTTTCATTATATCTTTGTTCAGCTCTTCTTTTAGCAATTTTTGCGATGGCATCATTACACTATGTATGGCCTTAATGAGCCGCTGACCAAGCTCCCCGGCGATGACCCTCTCCTGCAACGCTGCACACGGAAATCGAAATCGAAAATGAAAACCTTGTTCTTCCGATAATTGAAATTGCAAAGTGGAGTGCAACAACTTCGACCGGGAGCTGTGAAAGCAACCGCAAATTCTTGCTTATTGCTCGCAAAAGTTTTGCTTGTTAGTATGTGGTTTGCTCGAGCAGCTAGAAATCATAGGACACAGCAGGGCGCGCTCTACAAAAACTCAAACAATTTCTCTAAATCTGCACACACACACACACGCATTTGTGTGTGTGTGCGTGTTGGTGTGCGCACATCAGGTAAAAAGTTTGTGCAAAACTTACATATTTACTCGATTCGACTAAGTGCTTGCTTACAAGTGCATTGGCCTTATCCTTTTGCGATTTGTTTACAAGCCGAACAACACACAACTCCCTGGGTCCCAGTTCCGAGCGCCTGATCCCCTTACCGCCGCCAACCCCGCCCATTCAGCCACTGTTGCCAGTATCAATGCAGCGCGCTGCTTGTTTTTGTTATACTTGCATTGCCCGCTGGTCCAGAAATATTCCCCGGACTCAGTCAGCGTTTGTCCAAAGGTAAACAGTTTTCACGCCGTTTTCAGCACAGTTTCTTGGCATCTAGCAGCTACTATTTCGGCAGTTCAGCAAGGCAGGATGGGGGAGTACTGACCGCTTTTTGCTCCCTTTATTGTTTTTCAATCATGCTAGAGTGCGTCATTGCGGGACTCGTCTGGCCGCAACGGAGCAAAACGTCAGGTTCGTTAAAACCGCAAGTGATACTGAATTGAAAAGTTAGATGCCAATATTTTTTGCTTTCATTCTACTTTTTTGGGATTCACCTGCTGGCTTTTGTTGTTGCCAGTAGTTGCTGCTGGAAAACTTTTCGAATTTGTTTGCATTGCTGGCAAGCAAAAAAAAAAAAGAAAAAAGGAAAACTGTGACTGCCATTTGTGGACTTTGCTTTGCTTGTTGTGTGGAGTACATAAAAAGAGGAAGATTGAAGTGAACACAGACTCAAATGATCGATAAACACAATACACATATGCGTATACCTCTGCTCAATTCAGTTAAAGTCTCAGGCGAACTTCGCAAGAGCACCTATCAATTGTTGCTGCTAAGCATAGATTTCCTCGTTTACAAACTTAAATATAGTAAACAGCAATAAAAGGCGCTGCCAGCTGAGTTTGCATACTCTATCAATGATGCTACCAAAGCCCTGACGAGAATAGCTTTGGGCAATAAATAGCTCGCATGATAGCAGAAAAAGCTGGGATTTTTTTAGAAACAATACAGATTGCTGTGCGTTAGAGCAACAGGCAGTATTCACTGTACCAGGTCCTGCCATAAATAAATTGAAACAGATGGTGTGCAGGCGGAGGAGGAGTAGGGGGCGGTGGCGAGGGCTGGGCGGGTGATTGGCTGAAACAAATGAAATGTGGGCATATTTATCACTGCATAATAATTTGTGGACTCACTCGCGTGCAAGAGTCAAAAGCAAACAGACGACAAGGCCCAAGCATGACATGGAACGTATCTATATATGTACAGGCATGTGTGTGTGGGGGTGTGAGTGGGTGTGTGTGTGGAGTGTGTGTGGGGGTGTGTTGGATGGAGTATTGTTTTGGTATTTAATAGGCTTTTGTTGCAAATTCAAATGAATATTGTTGCTGCTGCTGCTACTTGACATGTTTACCCGGCATCGTCGACACTGCTCCTGCTCCTCCTGCTCCCCCTGCAACTGCTGCTGTTGCCTAGGCAGCATATTGAAAGATTTATCATGCACAGCAGTGCAAAACGGCAGCCGCAACACCGAAACGGGAGGCGTGCATATACCGCTCTAAATGAACCAGGGGGAGAGCGTGTGTATCGTCCCGCCAGCCATTGAGGCGTGCACAAAGACAACACCTGACTCGTTGCGGGCTTATGTTGACAGAAGGAGCACATGGACGCACATAAGTATGCTACACATAATGGAATTTCTAATAAGCATTGCAGGCTGCCTACTCCTGCTGCCTGCTGCCTACCGCCTATTGCCTACTCCTGCTGCCACCGCCTGCTGCTGCTCGGCTGGGTCAACAGCATTTAAGGAGTAGGTCCAGACCAGGCAGCAGTAATCACTGTAAATGCCGGTGCAGTTCATTTGTTTGCACTACGTGGCCGGAACATACCATATACGAACCCCCATCCCCAGCCCCAGCCCCATCTCCTTCCGGTTGAATCTCCCACCCAGAGAATGTGTGTGTACACCCATTTGGCGACTCGAGTGCAGTGTACGGTAACCGGCACTCCATTTGGCCAGCCAACGCAATTTAATTAACATAAAAAACCCAGCTCGCAACATACGAAACCATAAATCAAAAGCCCCGCACACGCCCAGCACTAAACTTGGCTGCAGCAAGCACACAAAAAATGAAAAAATTGCCACTGTGGTTTCGTTTGTGTGCGTGTAGAAATCCATGACATGGAGACAAAAAAAAAAAAAAAAAAAAAAAAGAAAGGGTAGAAAAACGCGAAACTGCGGTCAAGTTGGAAAGTAGAATGAAACAAAAAAAAAAATGAGGACTGACTTATTATCCGGCTTAGCGCGTGCCAAGTTTATAGAAATCAATTTTATATTCATTAAACATGCATGAAAAATACCGAATATAATAAATATAATAAAAATCCGAATGAATAAAAAATTGGGTTGAAATTGTTTAATAAAATATATTAAATCCAACAAATAAATAATAAAATTGAAAATTTGATAAATGAGAAAAATATGCATGGTATTTTAGGATTTTCATTTAAGCATCTGTGTTAAGAGTTATTGAGTTAGATGAGTAGTAGAATCAGTGAGGGTTACCTTTGCCGAAGATCTTTTCGATTAAAGGTGTCTCTCTTAGGCATGGAATGTTTTTATAGATTTTTAACAGGGCTCACAAATAACTGTGGAACTCGTTATATGCTCAATATATTCTTCTCACACTCTCAGAAAAACCTTAGAGAGCTAGTGATGCCATCGGCTATTCAGCATCGGCTATATTTACTTGTAAAAAGTGTCGTGTATACGTATTAGTATGTCTGAGATTACTGTGCTCGCTAAGCATATCAGTTCGCGCATACACTGTGTGCATGTCAATGTGAATGTGTAGACTTTTAGAGTTATCGCTCACATAGTAAGTCTCACTGTGCGATAGTCAATCGTAAACGATCTTAGTTAAGAGAGCGTTACACGAACAGTTCAGCTCAAGGCGCTCTGCGGCAAACGAAAACGAACTGAATCGTAGTCTCTAGAGAGCTAGAGCGAGAGTCTATGTAGTTTTTTATTTGTCAATACAAGAGATGAGTTCCACTGAATTGGGATAGTATAAATAATTTCAGTATTCGCCCATTAATGCTGCAACACTACTGATTCCCTGTCATATATAGGATTTCTTTGGCTTGGTCTTAGACAACGAATATGCCCAGTCGAGGACAGACAACCAGACACTTTTCTTCAACAACAATATTAGTAAATATGTATAATTACATTACAATAAGACTAGCTTTAAATATTAGTCTAACAACATTTCAGTGTTCAGTTCTAGTTCCAAAATATTTATTTATATTTTATTTTCTTATATATATTATTTTATTTTTATGAAAACTATGCTCTCACTCATAAGAAATCGATTTTGTAATATAAAATGGTCGTAAAGTACATATATATTTCATTTCCAGATTAAGGAGACACTTCTCTCACTTAAAGCTGCAACTATTGAAGTTCTCTGTACAAGTTATGCAAATTATTAATAAACATAAATAATACAAATCGTTCTAATAGCATTCAAATGAAATTCTAAGCAAAATAGAACACTCTAAGCAACTAGGATTGAGCAAAAAAAAGGAGGAATGGAAAAGAATTCATAATGGAAAACCTTGCTCCTGCACTGTGGAGGTTTTGTCGTGGTTTGCTGAGCGTGTCTTTTGCGTGGCTCAACTGGCAGCGAGCGCAATTTAATCCATTGCCTGGGCTGGCCAAGCCCAGTCCTCGTATTCCATGTCTAAATAACATCAGCATAGACAGAGCCGCAGCTCACGCCAACATAATTTTGTTGTTCTATCTGACTTTCAGTTGTAGTTGCTAATGGGCTTGGCATGGGCAGCTCAAGCATACACACCCCAAACTGTCAGTTATGAAATGGCAATTAATAATTAGTTATGCTGAGTCTGTCTACGTGTGTGTGTGTGTGAATGTCAAATAAATTGTAAAAGGTAAGGGCTAGGATTGGTCTTCTATTACAACATTATTGCGGGGAAAAATTGATTTAATTAAATGACACAAGATGGCAAATAGTAGAGCAAATGAAATATAATATATGCATATATATGCTAAATAAAAAACAAATATGTTCTTGGAACTTCAATTAGTTTTCCTATATGCTCACTGTTTGCATAGTGAAACACGTTGATCACACTCAATCGGGAGCTGGGGTAAATCAAAGCCCGAACGACTCGAGTCCTCGCAAATAAACTTCATGTAGAACTCTCCACAGCGACACCCGCACAAAGTAAACACAACAACGAAAATAAATGCGCTAAATGAAAAAATAATATGTAACTAAATTTAATCTGAGTGTTCTCCGCTCAACGAGTGGCTTGCAAGTGGATGATGATAATCATAACGATGAAGATGATGATGATGTGCCATAACGCCGCTCCCAAACCCAACACACACACCCTGGCTCTCCCTCTCGCTCTCTCTCTCTCTCTCTGCCTGCAATTCTCGTGTTGCTCGTTTGTCGTTTGTCTCACGATAGTCCTTCTTTGCACAGAAGCGCTAAGCAAATAAAACAAAAAGGATAACAGCGTAAATATTGTGAAGCAGGCAAAGAATCTGCACACACACACACACAACCAAGTGAATACATAAAAACATGTATGCATGACTGTATGTGTGTGTGTGTGTGCGATTGTATTTGTAGTCTGCGGGTGACATTGCACTGCATAGCATACAACTCTCAGGCTTATTTTTATGTATATCTACAAATCTGTATTTGTATATACATATGCATACATATACATTTGTGTGTGTGTGTAATTCTTTTTCTATTTGCCAGTTTTCATTTGGTGCGCTGTGTGTTTTCTCATTTATACCTTTATACTTATGTGCTTAAGCTTTCTATTTATTTGTGTGTGTGCGTGTGTGTGTGTGTGTGTATCATCTACTTGTGTGTGTGAAAAAGCCTGTATACACGCTTCGTATTTGTTTGGCTTGTTTTTCTCTTTAACTGCCACCGCGTGTCGACACGGCGTATACGCAACGTTAGAAACGAATGCATGACGACGACGACGGCGACGACGAGGACGACTCAATTGAAGCTGGAGAGCAAAACATTTTGTTATCTCGACGTTAGCATCGATAGCGATATTCAGTTTTCACTTCTTGTTCCGCACACTGGCAGCGTCCAGTGCTGTTTACTGTTAGCCGACTTTTTGCCATTTATTTTAGCATTTGGCCCCGGCGTGTCTCTTATCTCGTATGCTCCATCGCGAGCTGCTTGTAAATAGCATTCATGGCCTGACCCTAATGGAACTTTTGACCATTTGTGACGCTGCCCGGCATGTTGCTCGATGTCCGTTAACTCGTTGCTGCCGCCCCAACGCTGCAACATCAATTGGGCAGCCAGTGTGAGCTGAATCGAACCAGGTCGCTGCCACATCATCACATTCATGTTGGGGTTTCGCAACACTCCTCTTTTTCGCCTCGGCCTTTGTTCGGGCAGTTCGTATGCAGTTACCAAAGCCAGTTAATTTTTTGCACTTGATTTTGATGGGGAACGAGCCAATCCACAAAAAACTCAACAAGTCTTTAAATGCCATTTTCATATAATATAAACTAAGCTTAGTTAAAGTTGTCCATTGCAACTCTGTTGCATTGTATCTGATATGTAAACAATGGGAAAAACAAAACTTTACTCTGAATAATTGCTAATCATGAAATTTGTTTAGCAACAAACAGAAACAAAGTAAATTAGCAAATGGAACGCTGAACAAAGTTGACAAAATTGGACGGAACAACAAATTTAGCTTCAGCTTGGACAAATTAATGCGGAGTGTGTGTTTTAATTGAAAACATAGCCAAGAGCGGAGCAGGATCTCTGCGCTGGGCGAAGCTGAAATACTGCGTTTAGATAAGCGAACACGGCCTTTAGAAATTTCCGAAAATTTTACATGAGCATGACACAAAATGCATTAGACAGTTGGCCGCAGGGTGTTTGGGTGAATCGCTGTGTGTGTGTGTGAGTGTGTGTGTGTGTGTGGAAGCATCCATTTCCTGCTAGCATGAAATTTGGCTGCGTTTTTGTGCATGTTGATTTATGTGTAAATTGATGCTGCTCTTTGTTTGCATGTTGATTCAACAATATTGCAAAAAGCACATTTGCTGTGGCACACTTTTTGCCAACGTGCTGCGATGCTCGTAATCCTTGCGCTGGCAACAAAAAACATTCATAATTTTAATTAAGTTATAGAAGCACACACAGGCACCCAGACTCTCTGCGAGCCATGATCAATGATTGTATTTGCTGGACTTGGTTTTATTTTGCTTTCAATTCGAGGCTCATTCTCAATTGTATTTTCTCTCTTAGTTTTTTGTTGTTGCAGCATTTCCTAAATTACACTGGAAATGTATCCTAGAGCCTTATTAGTTATTTACGCAGCAGGCATATACAGATTTGTGTGTGCGTATATGTGTGTGTGTGTCTGTGTGTGTGTAAATGTGTTTATGCAAACGCCCTGGCAGCATTTGTGCAGCTGCGACTGTTGTTGCTGCCTCGCCCCTCGCCCCTGGCCCTGTCCCAGCCCCTCCCCCTTGCAGCAGATTTATTGCCCGCAGTAGTTTTTAGTGCTTTGCCTTTGTTTCGCTTTATTTTGCAGTGTGTTTTTGCAATTGTTAAGAGTTTACGGCGTTTTTGCTGCGGCTGCACCATTTCGCACACTGTTTGCACCACGAGCGCCGTCCCGCAAGTATTTTTGTTGCATATTTATTTGGTTGGCGCGTTGCGAGTGGCAGCCAAAACATTTTTGTGTGGCAGTTTGCGATTTTGTCGTTGTGATTTTACTCTTTTGCTCTTGTTCCTTTTTTTTTTGCTGTTTTCTATATTTTTTTCTCTTTTTTTTTCGTTTTATTACAGTTGCAGCTTAATTAAACGTGAAATATTGAATTTCCAGATGGTTGCGTGTATGAAATTGCGACTACGCATAAATATCGGATGAGATACAGTAAATCATCGTAAATATTAGAAGACAAACAGCTTAAAATATGCAAGTATATACACAGGTATTTGCATGCATATGTGTGTGTGTGACTGACAAGTCGAAATGTGAACACATCAAATATGACTAAGAAATATTTTCAATTAAAATTGACGCCAACTGCAAATGAATCTCTGTGTTTGTGTATTTGAATACAATCTTGGTTAATCAGCGTAATTAATAACCAAACAGAACTTATTTCAAGAGCCTTGACTGTATCTCAAGCGACGGCACCCATAAGCAGATTAAAGGGCAAAATCCTTGACCAGCTGAGTAAGCTCTCATTGTTATTCGAAGCCCCATTACCTCCACTCAGATTGCTCACTCGACCTATATAATAATGGGTCATATCGTCTCTTAGTTAAAATACTTTATATACACACAAGCCAAACTCTAGTCTCATTGTCTTAGACATATGTCAAGCATGTCTTGTCTCTCTTTCTCATTTAATCACGCGGTCAGCACGAGCTATCCCATAATCAGCTTAAGCATTCTGAAGCAGGTATTTTGCTGTAATTAGTGCGATTAATCAACTCTTATTTGTTAAATTAAATTAAAAAGTACGAATGTGCTCGCATTTCCACTCACTCCGTCTGCAGCACTTGTGCATAGTCGTCTGCTGTTTTTTGGCAGCCCACAATTGCACTAATTGGGCAAATTATTCCAGCTATTTGGGAAAACTCACAGCTATTTCAGCCAGCATCTTGTTGTGTGGGACACTCACACATAGACACAGCATTCCGGCCTTGCCGAATTACGCTAATGATAAATAAATTATGCGATGCCAGCAACACACACACACAAACGAATCATCCCCGCCTCACACCCCATTCCCAGGCCCCGTCCCATTCACGCCCTTAGCCATGCCCTCGCTGTGCCGCTCCACAGCAGCTAGAACAAACCGCAAACAGAAAATAAATAAACTCGTTGGCAATGCCGAAAGATAAGTATGCGCCCCGTGGCCCCGGCACACATTAAGGCACTTGGATGATGGTGGGAGGTGGTGGGGAGGTGTGGCAGTAGAGCGAGGGCGGGGCAATACTGAAAGCAAACGCACATGCGTTAATAAACAAAATCTGTTGCTAATGTACAAAATAAGTTAATTATGGAAAAGCAAAATGCGCTGATGGTGACAACTTTTGCAGCTTTTGAAATTCAAGCTGCCATTTTGGCTACAGACGTATGCGTGTGTGTGAGAGAGAGAGTGTGTGCGTGTGTGTGTGTGGGTGCTCAGTTGTTATTGCAGTGGCACTGGCATTAATGTGCTTGTGATGCGCTTTGCTTGTTTGTGCACGATAATTGTATTTTATGGCAGCAAACAACAGACGAGCATCAGACGGACAAACAAACAAAAATAGATCCAGCTGGCATTGCCAAGCCCGATTCATTGTTGAGGTCAGCTCGGCACACGGCCAACAGCCGCAACAACAAACATTACAGATTACAAATTGCATTAATAATAAACAAATACAGACACAGACCAAATCAAGCCCACCTGACCACCTGCCCACCTTTTCAGCCATTTCAACTCACTGTTTAGACCATTTTTACGAGCTGCAAATTGTTTTTGGCCAAAAATCGCCAAAACATATTCATCATGTTTATCAACGCATGCGACGCACAATTCGAAATTTATGCGGCAAAAATATTCATGTGCACAAACCGTGAAATTTGCATATTTTATTTGTAATTTGTTAGCCGCTTGTCAATATTATTTTGCAATTAAAATTTAATTATATTTTCCCCAAATGCGTCATTTTATTATTTGTATTTTGCTGATTGCTTTGCCCCAAACCCATGCCACCTGCCTCCTGCCACCTGCCTCCTGCCACCTGCCTCCTGCCACCTGTCTCCTGCCACCTATCACCTGCCTATTGCAGCAAATTTATTTCACGCAATACGGACGACAGTGTCAGTCAGAGTTCGACTGACCAAATTATGGCTGATGGTCCGTGTGGATTAAAACTAACATACATATATGTATGTATGCATGTATGTATGTATGCATGTATGTATGTATGCATGTATAAATCGCCTAGCATGCGGCTTGCGCATGCATAAATTTCGCATACAATTTCCATTGCTCGCCATTCTAGTGGCAAATCAAATCAGTTTTATTATTATCTGTTGTTTTTGCTAGTGCAATATGTCATCGATATTGAATTAATGTCGGAAATCCGCTGCTGCGGAAGAGCTGAACACATTAAATTCAGCTTTGTGCTTCAGTTTATTCTTAGCTATCAAATTCTATTTAGCTAGATGCCCATTAGCTGCCTGCATTAAGTGCTTTAATTTATAAACTATCGCACTAAATTCCTTCTGCTAAAGATTCTCAGGAATGTAGAGCAGCCCTACTCACACTCTCTCTCTCTCTCACTCTCCATGAACAACCGAAAACAATAATCCCATTGAAATCAACAGCACAGTTGCCGCCCTGCTGAGTCCTTAAGCGATTCACTGTTCATTAGCGACCACGTGACGAATTGAGATTGGTGATGATGCTGTGCCAGTGGCAGTGGCAGTGGCACTGGCAGTGGCAGTGGCTGTGGCATTGGCGATGCTTTGAGTGGCAAATGAGCAGCTTCTAGGTTGGCGATGCCATTAAAAACTTTTTACAAGCGTTAAGCATCAACAAGAGCGACGACAACGATTGCCATTGAGCAGCACTCTGGATGGGGCTCTGATTTCGACTTCTATTTCGATTGCGTTGCGTTTACGGAATGTCATCGACAGTCAGTCAGCGGGCTGCAGTCTATAGCCCGTCTATATACAGCTAGCTGTCTATCAGTCGATCAGGCGCTTGGTCGGTTTGTCTGATTGCCTGCCAAGCCATGCCAAGCACATCGCCGCCTGTCACTATGGCATTGTCACCTCCTCCACTAGGCAGCAGCAGCAGCAACAGCAGCAGCATCAGCAGCAATGCCGCCCCCTTTGACTGGCTGCCTGACTGCTTGACTGCTTGGCTGCTTGGCTGTCAATCCTTTTAATGGTTTGCCGCTTTTAATGTCACCCGCTCTCAAGTGGATTTCGAATACTTCGTCAATCGTGTGGCCCATTTGCCGTTATCAAGTGGCCACGCTTCTTCTTCATTGTTGTTTTCTTGTTGTTGCTTTATTTGTATTTTATTAAAGCAAAAGTATTTGTTTCAAATGTCATTCGCTGCATCTCAGCCACTTCACTGCTATTAGAGTGGCTTTTATATCTGCATTTTAAGAGTGTGACACTCTATGTCTGTCTCTCTGTCTGTCCGTTAGCTATTGTTCAATCGTATTGCCCGACAGCCATTTAATTGTGAAGCTCTAGAAGTTCCCTAGATTGCTATGGCTGCTTATAGCTGGAAAATGGCTGCAATTATCATAGCCCTATGAGCTGCAGACAAACAATAACTTTTGCTAATAGAATAAACAGAGCTATCTCTGTCTCTGTCTCTATTTTACACTGTCTCTCTGTATCTCTCTTACTCTGTCTCTCTGCCTCTCTTTCTATATTGTTATAATACAGTAGAGTATACAAAATGATCATTAAATGATGCATTTCATAAATTAGACTTGAAATAGTTTCGTTCGTAAAAGAATTATAATTGACTTGAATTGAGAATGTTAATAAGTTTATGCTATTATATAATTGTGGGTCCTAATAGCATGTTTTATACTTATTCAAAATGGATATTCTGTGAAATAAATTAAAGTACATGCAACAGATGGGTTCGTGGCTGTAGCTACTAAATATGTATTATTTATCTATAGTTTATTTATTATTAATAAATCAGAATCATCAGCCAAATCGATCTAATCTAAAGATTCTTTCACTCTTCTTTCTCGCAATTGTGCTTTGCTTTTATATAGCTTACATCTGTTTTTGTTTTTAATGTATTTTATTTAATGTGTTTTTTTGTGTGCTTTGCGCTGATATAAAAATTTCAAAAAAAATTATACTTTATATAGAGATAACCTTAGATTATTGCAAACGCTCTTGACTATTGTTTGCTATAATTTAAGGTCATCTCTTCGTAATAATATAAAAAAATTTAAACATATATATAAAAAACATGTTTTTATATATACATATATCTGATATATATAGATCTCATATAGCTGAACAGTAAACCAAAAAAAGATTCTTGGATGAATTTTCCATTTTCAACATTTAATTTTAGCTCTGCCATGAAATTCTTTCTATTTTCTTTATCATATAATATAAGAAAATTAAACAAGGTGCCAACTTACCCATTGTTGAGAGGGCGAGGATCAATACCACGGCATGCCAGATCAAGCCGCTTCTCGCCTGGGCGGTCCACCCGCTGTGGCGTCGCTGTCGCGACTGTCTAGCTCCGTGTCCCATGATTGCGTCCATGGGCTGCTCTGTCATTTGGCTTGCAGTGGCTGACAGGCCGTTGGGCATTTGGCGCAGCAGCAACATGATCGGGGTCGGGCCGTATCTTTCACTCGCAGACAGGCAACATTTGCCGCTCATTCAATAAACACTTCAACTTCACACGCTGCGCACAGAGACTGTTTACAGTTAGCGATTGGGGAATATGCGAATTATTAATGCGCGTTGAGGGAGCAAATCGCTTTGAATGTTCGGCGGGTTAGCTCGTCCGTCCGTCAGCCGCAGCGGCTGCCGCCACTCGAGTTGCTGTTGGCCCCCAATAAGCGGCCGGATAATTTCGAAATTGTTATTTGGCTCTCGCGACTCTGACTCGAGAGTCGAGCGTCGAGCGTTGGGCTGCACTGAAAATTTGCTTTTGATTTGCACTTTTCGGATTTTCACATTTTTTGCTCCGTTTGGTTTCGTTCGCTTTCAGTTTACAACTCAATTTCCGGCTTTTAATTGTTTTTCGTTTGTTTGGACGGCGCGCCGTCCATTTGGCCGCAGTCGCTCACTTAACACAGATTATAATCCACGGAATTGAATTGAATTTAATGCGGCAACAATAATATTCGCTCTTGCGGTGCGTCTCCACTAATTGTCGGTGTGCATCCAGCTGTTGTTGCCGGAAGTGCGCTGCAAGTGCAAGAATAAACACTGTTGTTTAGCTACAGTTGTTGTTGTTGTTGATATTGTGATGGACATAAAACCAATTCGATTCGAGAACAGACAGAGCTGGCGAACGACTGGCCGCACACACGCAATTTGCCGGTCTGAAGCGTGCCTAGGACAAGTTGACAAACGACTGAAAACTGTTTGTTGTCGCCTCCGCTGGCAGCTCACGCGGCTCCGAAACACACCCCAAAAATAATTGCGTGACGTAGGCGGGCCGCGCAATCCCAAAATAAGAATGTTGCCAGCCCTAGCAACAATGCTGCTGAGCAGTGTTGCTAAGCATGTTGCCAAGCAACCCAACCCGATGAGAGAGCGCCTCTAGCTGTCGCTCGAGCAGCCGCAGCAGCAGCAGCAGCAGCAGCAGCGGCAGCGGCAGGGGCAGCAGACAGGAAACAGCGCTAAGCAAACATGACAAGCGATCATAAATATTATGTTGCAACATCAAAAAATAAATAAAACGAAGAGCAAAACAAAACAAGACAAAACAAAGCGGAATAAGCGGCTCAAAAATAATAATAAAAGGCATAAACGAGATTCGCTTGAATTTGCGCAGTGGCAACAACAGGCGCAGCATGCGCCGCTTTAAGCATCAGCGAATGCGTTGTTTTTGTTTATAATAATGAGACTGTGCACAAGTGGCTCCGCATGGCACTTGAACCCCAGCTGCTGCTGCAAGGATAAGTGTGCGACGCCTTTCAGGCTCACACACACACACATGCACACATGTTGCCTCACTCTCTGCACATCACATCAAGCGCTATTTTAGCTGCCACTCAATGTAGCTGCTGCTGCTGCTGAAGTCGCTGCGGCAGTTTGTTTATTTAAGTTTCAATTACTCAGCTGCCCTCAGATTGACATGCATTCAAGCCAGAAATTTGCAGCCTTTGTTGCCCTTCGCTGAATGCACGCCTTTGTGCTCGCCCCGCACTCACATCGGAGAGCATAATCGCCGCCGCACAAGTGCCTGACTGACTGAGCTAGCTGTGCTGGCGGTCGCACATCATTAATAAAATGCCACTTTGGTGCACCTCGGCCCGTGCCAGTGCTGCTTGGCTCTCGAGTGCACTGACTTCAATTGGCAAAAAACATTTTGCCGAGCATTCATAACGCTCATTAGCAACCAGAGCTCAGCTGCTGCCACACTCCAGCAGCGTCTTGGTGGCCACATCAAATAGCCTTCTTTATGAAGCACACACACACACTCACACACTCTCTGCACTCGTCGTGGCCAATGGCAATGGCACTGGGACTGGCACTGGCTAAAGCAGCTTATCGACTGCAGCAGTTGCTTCATTCAGCTTTTATGGCTGCCTGCACACCTTAATACACGGCATAAACAGATAAAAACGAAAACATAAATAGCATTATACATATTTATATACACCCAGCACACACACCCACACACACCCACACATACAGAAACACCCAGCAATATGTACCATATATGGCAGAACATGCCCATGCACTTAGCTATTTTATTGGGCTACACGGAACCCCTTGACAAGCGCAACACGTGCGATTTGAGAATTTTATAAAAGTGTTTATTGGCCCGCTCAACTGTCGTTGTGCTCGCCGTTGTTGTTATTATGTTATTATTTAGCCAGGAGACAGACATAAGAAAACGACAGCCAGGGGCAGCTCTACCCTACCTCAGCTCTACCCCAGCTCTACCCCAGCTCCACCGTGTGCACGTCATGGCGCTGACATTGACGACGCCTGCGACGCTGTGAACGACAAATTTTAGTGCTTCAATGAAAATTGAAACACATAAAAATGCGTGAAAAACACACACACACAATTAAGTGTGTGTGGAGGGTGTGGCATATGCCACAGGCAGCCCCTCCCCGACTATATGTATGTATATTAATGTGTCGCCTGTTGGGATCTTTAATTACAACTTTGTTATATGTTTCCGCTTTCAAGGCCAAATTGTCCAGGCCCTCTCTATATGGTTCCTGTGAATTTGTATCGTTGTAAGCTTAAGTACTTCCATTAATGAAATGTGACTAGGAATAAATTAAAGCTTCAAGTTTAAGGAATTTTTTATAATTTAATAATGATAATGATAACAATAAATAAATGACAAGCATATTGCCAAGCAATTAATACTTTAATAAAATAATAAATATAATAATATACCATAAAAATAATACTTATAATAATATTCAAATTATTAATAATAATTAGAAATAAATAAATATTATAAAATTCAGAAAATACACATATGGTCAAATTAATAGGTGTGAAATATTTTTTGTGAAAAAATGGTGATAACGTCTATATTTTTTCAAATATTTTAAAAACTCAACTGGCATTCAAAAATAGACGTATCTTAGAATAATAAAAGCAAAAAAAAGTTTAAAAAAATAATAACGGTTGATATAATTTTGGCAAATATCACAAAATACTCAAAATTTTGCTGGCCACATTAATAGGTGTGCCTAACAAATTAAAAAAAAAAAAATTAAAATTTTGGAAATATTGTGAAATATTTATGTTATATTTAGATTAAAGGGGATAATACCCCGTATGCCCGCTTTTATTCGCAAAGATTTTGTTGATCCTTGATGGCATAGACGGCATTAGCTTTCTACACCTTTCCACGGGAATGGCGCTCCATTTCTCCTGAGTGAGATCCAATAATTGGGTGTAATTGAAGCAGGTAGTCTTGGAAATGAGTCTTTTTAGGTGTCCCCAAAGGTTCTCAATTGGATTGTGATCTGGAGACTGACTTGGCCACTCATAAACATCAATTCTATTTCCATGAAACCAATCCTTAGCTACTGGGGAGTCCTATTTAGGATCGTTATATAGAATTTCAATCAAGAATTCTTTTTATACCCTGAACCCATTGAAAATGGGAAATCAGGGTATAATGGTTTTGTTAAAAGTATGTAACAGGCAGAAGGAGGCGTGGCAGACCCCACAAAGTATATATATTCTTGATCAGGACGACAAACTGAGTCGATTTGGCCCTGTCCGTCTGTCTGTCCGTCCGTCCGTCCGTCCGTCCGTCCGTCCGTCCGTATGTATGAACGCGTCGATTTCCGAAGATATAAGAGCTAGAGACTTCAACTTTTTTTTAAAATGTCCGTATATATCACGCGCAGATCGAGTTTATCACTAAAAAGCGATAACTCATTCCGATATTTTTTTATCGATAAAAAACCTTATCGAAGATCACTTAAATAATTATATCTCCTACATCTTTCAAGCTACAGTCTCCAAATTTAAAATGTGTATAAAGATATATTTTATACAATTTCGGTTTTTGTTAAAATTTACCCCCCACCCCTAAATCCACCCCCTCACCCTAATCTTTGTAAAAGTCGTATATCAAATACTAGAGACTTGTGCTTCGGTATACACATACATTTTAACATTATGATTACGTTCTGAAAGTTTCATTACGATCGTACGTCTAGAAATTAAATTATTCAACAAATAAGTTTTCATTATATTGCCAACACTGCAGCGCAACCCAAGCGCAATCGCCTGTATATGTGAGTGTGTGTATGCGTGTGTTTGTTTGTATGCGTGTGTGTGTGCGTGTATTTGTATGTATGCGTGTGTGTGTGCGTGTGTGTTTCCTAATTATTTTTGAAATATCAGTTGCTTGTAGGGTTCAGGGGATCTCGTAGTCGAGCAGTCTCGACTAGAGCTTTCTTACTTGTTTAAATAAATATCGTAGCAGAAAAGTCCTATTTTCTTAGCCTAAACTCTTATTTTGCTTATTGTAAATTATTATATTATTGTAAAATAATGTTCACAAACATCTGTACTGCAACAAAGAGTGAAATAAATTGAAATTGAAATAAAATATTAAAGATAATAATTATAATAATATATAATAATAATAATAATATTTAAAATAATATTCGTATTAATGATAATAATTTAAAAAAAATAAATAAATATAATAAAATGCAGAAAATATATCGAATTTTCTTCAAAAATTATTATTTATTTATTTATTTTTTTTTTTTTGTGAATGATTTTAAAGAGCTTTAACTTGGTTTATTAAGTACTTTTGAGAGTACAAATTCATTTATTTTCTGATTTTTTTATAACAAAAATAGATTTTATTAAATTGAAAGTCAATATAAAATAAGTATCAATATACAATATAAAAACAAAAATGCGATGAGAGACGACCTGTACTTTCTTTTAGTGCAGACTTATTAAAAGCCTTCCTCATAGACAATGGCTTTCCATTATTTAATTAGTATGATACTTAATTATTTCTAGCAGAAGCGCAAAATCTTTATTTGCAGAAGCTATAAATAAATAGCAACAAAATATAGCTAAGCGAGTACACCAATAAAACGCATAAGGACATGTTAATAATTCTAATTGTTATTAGATATGCATGATAATGATTTTTGAATAGCATTGACTTTGCCTAAAATAACATCCACTCACTGGCCTGCAAAGGCAGCTCGATTTCACAAAGCTAAATGCCTGGCTGTCCCCATTGAAGCCTTTTAGCAATACAATTTACGATTTTCTTTGGCTGCACTCATATGAGCAAGCTGATGTATGTGTGTGTGTGTATGTATGTACATATGTGGCCAGAGCCTTTACAATTACAAGCGCACACGAAGAATGTCAGCTCTGCACATTGTTGCTTCATTAAAATACTGAATCGGAGACACATATGCCAGCACCTTGATACTTTATTGTGCTACACACACACACGCACACACACACACACACACACACAATCGGTAGCTGGAAACATGCAATGACAACGCCCCACAGAGAGCCACGTCGGCTGCTATCGAGCATACAGCGCCCATTGTCATGCCCAGAGATGCAAATTGTCTTTGACATGGGCAAGTACAAGATAATATTTCTCTCCTGCATGCACACACACACACTCACACACATACGCATCGCCACCCTTCAAGGCTGCTGCTGACAATTTCCGGTTACAAGTCAGTCGGTCGCCTCGTCCATCCGTCTGTCTATCTGTCGGTCGGTCTGTCTGTCTGTCGGTCCATTGGTCGGCGTGTTTGTCTAGTTGCCTGTCAATTGTGTCTTTCTCTAGCTGTATCAAAACTTCAGCTCTTTGTGACATTGTATGATGCTTTATTTTGCCTATACCAAAGGCAATTACACCTTGTTTTTGTTCGACCAAGATATTCAAACGGGTCTATGCTCTACTCTGTATACATATTGAAAATATTTATTGCCATCACCTGAACGTATATATTCTCTGACAAATATTGTTTTATGCATATCACATTTTGGATTTAATAAATAGTAAAACTAATCGAGCTAGAAACTCTTTTGAATTGTGGGGAAAAAATATTCGATTCAATTGCCAATTTAAATTCAATTTAGTTCCCATGAAAACATAAATATGTATATTTTGTTCCCCAGTTTATATATATTTAAAGATTCGGAGAACTCTAAATGTATTTTGGCTGTAATATTCACCGACTTTTTCTAATTACATCTACAGGTAATTGTATGCATAGGGTATTGCTTAGCCAGCCTAAGAGCTGTAGCACTTGGACTTCAGTTCTCGTACGCTCGGCTGCATATCAACAAATTTACATTGTTGCTTTGCCGAAATTGAAAAGTGTTTTTCGGTGCTTTCTGTTCGCTCTGTCTGCTCAGAGTCCTTTTTTGAAATGCGCATATTAATGAGGCTAGCATCTGGTTGTTTATTCATTGGAATTCGTCTCGAAATTTTCTAATTTGATTTGTTGGCTCGAGTCGCACTGTGTCCTCGATAGCAGATAATCCAACAAAGCCGTTGCCATACTTCCCACCCCTTCCCAAGCCATTGTTCTTCACAAAATACCAAAACAATTCTTGCGATTTGCTCAAAGCGCTCTGACATCAAGTCAAGTGTAAACTCAAACGGCTCTTTTGATTAGCGGCGAACATTATATGCACTAATTAATGTTGCTGCTGCACCAGGGATATGTATCGCAAATGATAAATCATGCGGCAAGCATAATACAGCTTTGTGCACCGCACACAGCCATTCACACAGACACGAAGCGGCGAGTGAGGGGGCTGGGGAGGTGGATGCATGAAGGCAACGCCAGGCAGCGATTGCCTGCAGCCAGTGGTGAAATGCACAAATGTTTGCCTTGTTTGTGCAGTCGCACGCAGATCGTATAGCCAGTGTAAACAACGCATCAAAAAAAAGGGAGAGCGAAAATTGGTTTGTTGTGTTTGCAGTGCATGAAACTATTTATTTTCGCTTATATAGGTAAATGCAGAGCAAGGGCTAATAATTGTATAAATATGTACACAAGCACACATATATTTCAATATGCTTCACTTTTAATTATGAGAGGACTACAATTGATAAAAAAAAAAAATAAATAAAATGAATAACTGAACAAGAAGTTGCGCAATTTCAAATACATTTGACACATGTCAAAAGCATGAAATAAAAACTCTATTTGAATTGAGAGCAGATTTAATTTTTTATCCACGATTTTACTCTACATAAATTAACAATAGATTCTATTCAATTAATACTACAACAATATAAATAAATTAGAAATAAAATGAAAGGAAATTGCCAGATATTTGCTGTCGTCTAGCCATGCCGAGGCTTAGACTTTGATTTGTTCTTTGTCTCGCATTGGCACCAAAAAATTCCTAGGAAGCACCACAAAAACGCCGTCAAATAACACGGGACCCGTTCGCGGCGAAAACAAGCGCGAAGGCAACCACTTCAAAACCAGAACAAGAACAAGAAGAAACAAGCAGCAAAAGAAAACAAGGAGGAAATAAAAAGCGTCTTAGAGAAATCCAAACAAATTTTTTGAATGTCTGCGCCGGAGATCTGCAGCTCGACTGTGTTCTATATTTACGCTGGGCATTGGCGGAGGGGGGCGGGCGGTTGGTTTCGTTGGTTTTGATGGGCGGTGTCGGCTGTCTAAAATTTGCGTTCGTAGCATAATAATCATTGACCTTTTTATGGCTCCGGTACGCGCTTTTTAATAAATTGTTTACTTCCTAGCCTCGTGGAGCGCGTGGACAGGCCGCACCGATGGCAAAATCAATGCCCCAATAAATTGCTGCAATAACCATTGAAAATATCGTCACAATTTGGCCAGTTTTTATGCTGTTTCCTTCATCCTCTTCCTCCTTTTCTTCCTTCTTCCTTTCTTTTCCTTTACGTTTTTTTGGCAACGTCTGGCCCGTCGCTTGACAATTTTTGAGTGGAGAGTCCAAAGGAGAGATACAATTCAATTTCAGTGTTGGCAATTTAATTTCTTTTGTTGTCAGCGGCATAATCATAAAGAAAGTGCTGGCACGCCCACCATACTGCTGGCTGAGGCGGGCGGCCCCAGCGCTTGGCCAAGTGCTTTACAGCTACGATTGCTGCTGGCATTTTGTTGACAGCAGGACAATGGCAGAGCACGCTGGGGTATCCGGCGTACACAAAATTAAACAAACAATGACAAGACAAGAACCAAAGTGAGCCTCGCTGCGTAAGAAAACAACAGCAGAGCCGGCGTACAAAATACATGCACACATATAACATGAAGCTGACCCCAAAAAGTGATTCATCAAAAGGCAGGGGCCGAACGGCTGGCTGCGGTCGGTCGGGGGGTGGTTGGGCAACGCAGGCGTGTCAGCAGCTGCGTTAGCGGAAGTGTAAGACACAGCAGGCGCTGCTGCAACAATGTGTATGCCACATCATAACAATAAGCAACGCAACGTGCAGGGCTTCAAGTAATATAAGAGCAAATTTACCCAGTTGGGGCAAACCGAAAAACTGAAGGAAAAAAACAACAACAAGCAAGCGTGACAAGGCTGAAAGCGGGACAAGGTCGCAGCTTGTTGACCAAAAATTCAGTAACTACAAATAAGCGTCGTGATCCCGCCTGGCCGGCTTCGCTGACCCACTGCCCCTGGTGGCCAGGCATATCAACTGCTTCTCAACACGTTCTAGTTCTCATTCACTTCAGGCAAACAATGCAGCCAGCCAGCCAGCCAGCCAGTCTGTCAGTCCGTCAGTCCGTCAGCCTATCAGTTGGTTTGCACTATGAGAGCCTCACGGCAGAGTGCACAGAACTGAACTTGATTTTTGGCCACAGGTTTGCAGTTGCAGGAGCCGAAATTGGAATCGCCATAGAGCCAGAGTGGCAGAGTGAATGTTGAAAATGTATCGCTCTTTGTGTAGCCTAGAGCGAGCAGGGGGCGTGGCAGCCGACTAAAACAATTGTTGTCGTTTGTTATGCTTCTCTGCACCGAGGCTTGACCCAATAAGCAATGAACTACGGCCGTCTGCAAATTGCAGCATGCGGTCGACCAGAAGGCGGAAGAGCCGAGCAGGTGGACAGAGAGAGAGAGAGAGAGAGAGAGTGAGAGAGAGAGAGCGTAAAACAAGCCACTTCATGCACAAGAAAACGGCAATCAGGCGGCACCACGCAAAGAACAAGACGAAGAGTCAGTGAGGCAAAGAAAAACGAATTCGTACAAGAAATGTGAATGCCATAGCCGACTTGCAGATGCCCTTTACCTTGATGCTTTGATTGATAACTTCAATTTTGTTGTGTATTATTATAATATTAGAATTTCGAATTCCTCAGCTCTGAAATTAGCAAAGAAAACTGAAGTTATTCTAGAGCTTATATTCAGTATGATAAGAGTTCCATGTGAATATTTGGCTGACTTATATGATTAGCTAAACACTCCCCAAAACTTCACTAATTTATTTTTATTACCTATGCAGGTTGGATTAGGCTTTTATTTTAAATTACATAGCTCTATTTGTTTTATTTTAAGAGATAAATTATTGCTTTTTATTTTTGAAGACAGAGAGATGTGAAAATATAATATATCAAAACTTCATAAAAACTTGTAAATGCCATTTCACTCTGCTTAAAAGTCTCTGTATTTTATAAAAAAAAAATAAAATTGAACCTTTTGCTGTTGCAAACACTGTTACCAAACTTATTTGCTTCACTTTACTATTTGCTATTTGCCTAGGGTCACAAATAAATATAAAACAAAATAAAATAAATATGCGCAAAACCGAAAGAAGGCTGCCCCTCCCTTCACAATCTTATTTTCAGAGCACTGTCGAAATGAAACTCGGCAAATTTATGCAGCTTATAAATTATTTAAACGTAATATAACTGTAAAACTTATGCAAATCATTTCACACCTTTTTTCTTTGGCTACAACTTTGTTTACAGTTGTGAATTGGCAGCCATGTTTTCATAAGTAGCCCGAGATGTTGTGCACTTTGATAAGCATTATTGAAAGCAACTCTTATTGAAGTGCGCCAAAATGAGAGTCGCCTCAAAGCGCTGTTAACGAGATTCAAGTATTGATAGTCTGCAGGTGCATCAAGGTGCATTCGATAAATCAGATTATATAGAGAAATATTAAATGAGGCTCAGATAGGAGTGGCAGACTATAAAATTGATTCCATTCGATTCTTCTGCCTAGGTTATCCTAAAGGACTCTTGGTGAAGCTTTTCATAGATTTAAATATCTACAAAAAACTAAGTCACTTTATTCAAATCTATATCAAAGACTTAACGACTACATGAGCTTATACTTGATTAAATTTACTTATATACAGTGAAATCCGTTTATAACTACTCCACTTATAACGCTTGTGCGGTTATTGCGTAAATTCTGGTCCGCAAACAAAGTTATTTGAGCAAACTTATATAGTTATAGAGTCATCGGGGTTCCCTGAAGACGGTCCCCTGAGCTTCGATATAATTGGACTCTACTGTATATCAATAATATAGCGATCTCTCTCTCGCACACTGTCTCTCTTATTCAGATTCTCTCTTACTCTCTCCCACTCTCACTCTCCCTCTCTCTCTCTCTCTCTCTCTCTCTCTCTCTCTCTCACTCACTCTATCTCACACTCTCGCTCATTCACTCTCACTCACCTTCTCACTCTCTCACTCAAGCTCTCTATCGCACTCTTTCTCTCCCTATCTCTTACTCACTCTATCTCTCACTCTCTAAGTCAGCCATTTTTTCTCCCTCCCTCGCACTCTCTCTCTCTCACACTCACTTTCTCTCTCTCTCTCTCTCTCTCTCACAATCTCTCTCTCACACTCACTCACTCTCTCTCTCTCTCTCTCTCTTTCAATATATAGATAAAAAAGTGTTTATTATAATTTCATTTTGTTGTTAGCTAACTGAGAAGTTTTCGCTGGAATTAAAAACCATTGCAATATTTTGGTTTATATAAAACTTTTCGAGTCGTCGACTTAAATACTTATGGACCATATCGTCGAGACTTGCTTATTGACCAGAAAGCCGCAAATCACATGACGCCGAAGCTTTATGAAAATGCCCACACAACAATGACTCCATTAGCATCGTCGGCGTTGTCAAATCGAAAAACCCAAGGCGAAGCAGAAAGCCAAAAGCTTCCTTTGGGCGGATGTTATGCTTCCTGGAAATTGTCGGAAATGGCGTTTTGAAGATGAAAAATTTTGCTGGCTGCGCTGTGAGCTCGCGTAGTGTTGACAATGCCTACATTTATGTTATTATGCTGATGGCAGGCAGATGCCATGCCATCCCAGGCCCAGCCCAGACTCGGCTCAGCTCAGGCCCAGCTGTTGTTTGTGTAATTTGAAGCTCAGGTAGCAGGTGACGACAATAACGGGAGTACGCAGAGGACACGAGCAGCAACTAGATCCACAAGAGCAATAAACAAGTAGCAAAACAAAGTCAGAGAAGTCTTTAAGCCAAGCGGAAATTGTTACACTGATGCATAAGCGGCTTTAAGAGAGGCCTAATGCAATCACTGTCAATGGCACTGCCAATGCATTTGAAGTTAAGTTAAAGGGCCAAAACACTTACTTAATGGAAATTACTTGAGAGTCGTACTCGACAAGCCACTCGTACACGGCCAACGGATAGGCACGACCAAGAGCTGAGCAATCACGTACCGAGCGGGGGAGGGGCAGGCTGCTCAAGCCCGGGCAGGGGCCATGAGGCAGGCAATGGAGCCACTTCAGTGTGTCATGTCCGCTCGATTTTTGCTAAAATCATTTAACGGCAATGTGCTAGAAATGTGAGACACTCTCCAATACACACAAACAGCAAGAGAGACAGACGGAGTGAGAGAGTGTGTGAGAGAGAGAGAGAGAGTGTGTGAAAGAGAGAGACAGCAGCACATGCGAAATTCAGTCAATTGATTGAGTCGGCGCCGGGACACAGAACTGTTTAAATTTTTACTTGCTCGTTGTCAGCAGCAATGTCGCATGGCACGTAATATGTACGTGTGACTCTTGCTGCATGTAAGTATGTATTGATAAATGCGAATGTGTGTGTGTGTGTGTGTGTGTGTGTGTGTTTGGCAATTTGAAAATTGTTGTGTTCAATCAGAATCATTCTGCGAACGCCCAGGCAAACATGGCCAAAGCATCAGGGACACCAACAGCAAAATCAAATCATCATCATCATCATCATCATCGTCATCATCGGCAATGCCAGCTCGTCTTCAAGTGCTTGAATTCAACTTCTGCTTGTGTTTGCCAAGGTGTGTGCTTGAGTGGGACAGGAAGTATAAATAATCGCCGGCTATGTTTATGTTAAGCGACGCACAACGACGTCTGTATATACACCGTTGACCTTTTCAGAGCTCAGCAGGACATATGTCCTTGTGCCGACTGCTTAAGGAAATGGGAGCCATGTCTACTCTACGATTGAATCGCACATGGAAATCAGTTAATCGAGCGACTCACTTAAGTAGAAAAGTTTCGTAGATGCTCAAGCAGCAAAGTTTTAGTTGAGGTTCCATTGTAATTGCGGGCCCAACTAGCACAGGCGCCTCACACACACGCACGCACATATTTGCAAACGTGTTTGTGTGCAGCCCAGTGACCTTAAAATGCAAAAGAACAAAACAAAATACCAAAATGCACAACAAAAGGGCAAAAACTTTACGCATAAATAAAAGAGACGGCGGCAGCGGCAGCATCTCCTTGCCCCAGGTCAAAGACAATAATAATAAAAAACCGCTCAAAGATGCTGCCGACAGCAAAAGCAAAAAAGAAAAACAAAAGAAGTCGCAAAACAAAATTTAAAGTCTTTTTCCTCGAGCTTTTTTATTTATTTTTTTTTTTATTTCTATATTTTTCGTTTTTTGTCAATTTTATTTCATGTTGCGTGGCGTTGAGTGAGTTAGCGTTGGCATTTGTCAGTTGCTGCCTGTCAGCGTGTACTTCCTCGACTTACTGAACGTATATGAGAGATATTTTTATACAATATATAATCGCAAAGATATATATGTATGTAGGAGCCATGCTAGAGGACGCTCAGACCACAGCTTGCCGCAACTTTTAATAAACTTGGCAACTATTTTGTCTTTTTATTTTCTGCTAATACCCCGCAATTGCATAAAAGGCGAGTGGTTTGGTGGAGATTCAAAAAGGCCTTACCTCTACTATAATAATAATAGTTGATTATAGTGAAAAGTGTTTCTAGCAACTGGAGAAAAGTGTGAAAAGTTTGAAAACTCTTTTTATAGAAGTAAGCCAAGTTTTACAGTCTATCTATAATACAATGGCTAAAGATCTAGGCTGCATAATCATATTCTCTGCTCTGCAACTCAAGGCCTATCTTAATGTAAGTTGAATTTTATATCTAACCCAGCATATGCAGAGTATCTCTTCGCTAAGCAACCCCAACTATGACTTTATTCTGTTTAAGATTTTGATTTTGTTTTTATTTTTTTATTTCACAAGTGCTGCGAAGGTTGCCAATAAAGTTACGAAGGCAAAAAGAGTGCGCAAAACAAAACATCGAGTTGGAGCGAAACTTTTACAGCCCGTCTCAAATAGAAGCTGTTAGGCGAGCGTATTGTTTTGCAAAATGCTTGGCCAAGACCAGTTGGCCAACTGTCCGAAGTTTTGGGCGACAAATTTTTGAAGGAGTCTTATGCACTGGCCGAGTTGAGTTTTACGAGCCCAGCAATTGATGCAAATTTGATGGCCATTTAAGTGGCGTGTCTTGAAATCAGCACAGCATTTGACTGCTCGCAGGCAATAATATTTGTAGCCACAGCTGAGCATGCTAATTAGCCAAGCAACTGGCGACCGCATGCTGGGGCAATAACTGTATCATGACTTTGTCTGCCGCAACTATAATATTAGCTCAATTCAGCGCGGATGCCGACAATGTTTTATAGTCATCTGGCTATGTGTGTGTGTGTGTTCGTGTGTGTGTGTACTTAGTAATTGCTGCGGCATTAGCGTTGCTCTGGGCTACAACGAAAAGTTTCAACTAGGCCGCCTGCCATTGAAATTATGCTGAAAACAACATAACCAGCTACACACACACACACACACATACATCAGTGCACACACACACAGATAGAGAGAGAGAGTGAGAGGGGCGCAGAGTGAGAGGGCGTGTTGTTCAGTTAGAACTACACTTAGTTGTAACTTGTAACAGTGTTACTGTTAGCCCCAACTCTTCTGCCACACGCTCTGCTGCCCCGCCCCCCTCTCCCCCTAGACGCTTTACCGCAGCCGCTCTGAAGAGCATCTGTGCTTTGGCGCTTTGCGAGCTTGTTGCATACACTTTGGCGCACTAATTAAAGAAAATTTGCTTAACAAACAAACAGGCAACAGCAACAGCAACAGAACGGGAACGTGAACGTGAACGTAAACGAAACAGACTGGGACAGCTAGCGCGGGCGGTGAGGGAGATAGCAATAGTTGAAGCAACTTTGCAATTTGTTTATTTACATTTACCTTGCACGAAAATTTGCATAAATTGCATTGCAAACAATTTAAGAAAAGACTTCAAATGCTTTGCCAGGCAGTGCAACGCCCTGAGCCAGCAAAAATGTTTGCGCAGATGATTCAAATTGAGTGCAATTTAAGAGAAAATGATATTTAAGTCCTCTGCGTCATGTGCAACCAATTATCTATGCACACTTCACTTCATTTGCATTCGCATTTCCATTTCCATTTGCATTTGCATTTGCATTTCCATTTTTCTCATCGCGCATTTAATATCAAACGTAAATTTCATTTTTGTCCTTTTTTTGGGTTTTTTTTTTTCCCCCGTCAAGCAACTTTTCTAAAGCGCACGCTCATAATTATATATGAAATGTATATTCAAAAGTTTCACTTTAAGCGAAAAATGTTAATTAATTCCTTGGTTGGACTGCAGCAAAGCAGCTTAAATGTATTTTTATGAGCTGCAACCAAATTCCGATTATATTCAATGAGCATGATTATTCGCTGGTTGTATTACTTGCGAAACGCTTTAATGCCACATTAAGAGCGCAGGTCAGAAATGAGAATGAACACGAAAAGAGAATAAGGAATAAATGAAACAAAAAACAGAACAACATAAAATTTGCTTCTCTTGCAAATAATTCACTTTCATCACATTAAAAGTAAGTTGAAAGTGAACAAAAATAAAGCTGCATAACCGCGACTTAATGAGCGCCCAAAACGTGGCCATGCCACGCCCTCACAGCTCACGCCTCACACCCCAAGCCGCCCAACCACCCCACGACCGAGCCGCCCACGCCTCGCTCATTAAAAGTAACCAAGCTGGCGGGACCACAAACCAAAACACAACAACAAAACGGCGACCGCAACACATGAAAAGCGGACAAAAAGGCAACGCTCCGGATGCCTCGGCCCACGTCAGAGCCATCAACGCTAATGACAAAAGCGCGCAAAGTTTGCATTCGGCTGCGGCAGGACAAACGGGACGAGCAGCCCTGGCTCCAAAGGCTGGCACTAAACATCACCACGGGGTGTGTCCAGCAGCTGGCGGGCGAGCACAAAAATCACAAAAGAGCATAAAATTAGCGAACGATGCCGTCTCAGCTCCTCTAGCTATCTGACCACTCTCTGTTCCCCGCCCTCTCTCTCACTCTCTCTCACTCTCGCCCTCTCTCAGAGTCGACTTTGTGTCGTTACTTTATTTTAAATTTGCTCCACAAAGGCTACACGGCAGCAGGATGGGCAGCAGGACACGCAGCCGGCTAGAGAGCCCTCCCATGATGAATTCATGCCCATCATTTTGCTTGTAACAAAACTTGTGATTGTTGTTGTGGTTGTTGCTGGCTGTGGACGTGGCTAGAGCGAGGAGAGGGGACGGCGGCTTCTGCTTGCCAGTTGCCAGTTGCTGTCCTGATTTTTCACTGGCGTCGTCATCGTCGTTGTCGTTGTCGTTGTCGTTGTCGTTGCTATTATGGTTTTCGTCGCACTTACACAAGCTGGTCATTAGCTGCGCCTGGCAGCAAATTATTTGGCAGGGCGCGGCAGCGAGCACCACCACCACCACTACCACCACCACCAGCAACAGCAGCAGCAGCAGTAACCATATTGTTGCTGTGGCTTTCGCCATGAAGCCTCTGCTATGGCCGCCATAGATGTTGTTGTTCTTCTTGTAGGCGGTTATGATAAACATCAGTGGACGGCACTGCTGCACCAGCAAATACTAACGAAACAACAACAACAACAACAACAATGCGGCCTTCTTGGTCACTGGAGCACAAATTTTCGCGTGCGTTGCGCCGTAAGTTTAATTTTTCAGCTGGGCATTGCCTTGTCGTGTTGCTGCTCGAGCTGGAGTAGGATTTCATTGAGCGTGTTGCTGAAATTTTGATGTCAAGTACTTAAAAATTACGTTGTTGCTGTTGTTGTTGTTGCTGTACTTGTTGTCGAAATCATAAGGGAGCAATGTAAAAGATATATACATATATATGTATATACATATATATATATTTTTATTAAATGTTGAGCAATTTTTCCCATGCTTCATGGTAAAAAATTAACGCAATTTGTATGTCTCAGAATGTTTGGGCCGGGCTCTCTGAGTGGGCGGCGAAATTGGCCTTCGTAACCTAATGAAAATTATATAAATTATATTTTTGTGGCAGGGCGCTAAGTTAATGTGGGATATTTAATTAAAAAGATTGAAGTAAACAAGTGTTTTGATTATGCAAACGCAATTAGGGCGGGCATAATAATAGAGACTGATTTGATAAGCATATTCTAAGAGATAAGACACATATATATGTACATATTATATTATATAATATATTTCGGCCAATGCCAGCTCAACATTGAAATAGCAATCAAGAGTCTTTAATATGTTATTTCCTTGAGTTTATTGAGTAGTGAGAGTGTCATAAAACATGTCCGCAGTCGCCCATCGATTTGTCTTCATATTTTTTCAGACTCTGCCAAACACACAGTGCTTATCTCCGCATTTCTGGCGTCCATTTCCAGTGTCGCGCGTCTTAGTTGTAAATAACGCACATAAAATGGATAAATAAAATCTATTAGCATTCAGATGATTTATTAACATGCACTTATGGCACTTATGGCTGTTCGCCACGCGGACTTTATGCGCTGCAATTTCAATCGGATGGACAGTGAGTCAGATTACGTATACGCAAGGTGTGCGCTTAGAGGGCGAGCATTAAATTATTGGACGGCAGCATCGATTGCATTCCATTTGCTTTTTTGCCTTAATAAAAATGTAAATTTGTCCTTTTCTTTTTATTGTTTCAAGATTTATTATTCGACATTTTTGGTGTGTCCCAAAAGCAAAACTGCTGATTTGCAGGGATTACTTCGGTGCAGAGAGGCTGCCAGCTAGCAAATAGCTGCGACGGTTCTTATGTCGCATAAATTTGCTGTACACACACACACACATACATACATACATCTATTTGTGTATGTGTGTATATTTGTATATGTATATAGGTAAGCGAATCGATGGTATTTTATGTCGCGCTCGGCTGCCACGTGGAAGCGCTTTTATGCTTCTGTTTCAAATTTATTATCGTTGCTAACTGTTTTTATGATTCTATTTGATGATTGTTTTGGTTTGAAGGCTTAGCTTCTGGCTGGCCCACCCACTTTAAAGGCGCACCATGTCAAAAGCATAAATAAAACCGCTCTGTCTGTGACTGCCGGCCTCGGCTTCTACGTATTGTGTCTGTCCCGGATTATCGCCTTAAAGCGCCGCCGACAAAACGTATCCATCCCCGGGCGTATTTAAAGCAACAAGCCATTTAGCATTGAGTCGGCCACAGCGACACGTACTAATAAAAGCCAGCGAACCTCTGCAGAGGTTCAATCAATGCCACAGCCCGTCTGTCAGCCGTAAACAAGCCCAACAGGGCGCCAAATTGACGGATGTGCGGAGAGAGCTTCAATTTTCATTCCTACTTGGGCATGCTGGAAATGTGTGCTGAAAGTTGCGTGAAAGCAGGATTTAATGAATTTCCGGCAATAAAATAATTTAATTTTGGCCTAGTCAAGCAGCAGTCGGCAGACAGCGCTCTTAGGATGCTGGCTCATCATTAAAACGTCAAGAGACCAAAAAATGAGCACAAATCTCCGCATAATTTAATAACGTCATGTTGAGCGTGGGGGAGGGGGTCTCGAATGGCAGCTCTCTATAGGTAGCCGAAGTGTTTGCGTGCCGCATAATAAAATGTCAGCCCGGCAATTGCCATGGCGTAGATTTTGACTAGCATTACGTTCGAGACAGCTAATCTATGCGATGTGCGACAACTAAGCCGCCAGCTTGAATATTTCAACATTAACTCTGCTAAAATCAACATTATGAATTTTAATTCAGCTGCCTGCGACACAAGACGTGCCAAACTGCCAAATGGAGGAAGGCAAAGCCCCAGCAGCCAGCAGCCAGCAGCCAACAGCTGCTGCACACATTGAACTACCAATAAGTCAGCATGGAGCAGCAGCGTGCTCGAATATTGTTCGTAAAAAACAATGCCTCAGATTTCCAGTTGAAATGCGCGAAGTGGGTGCTGGTGGGGCGCACTCTCGATTGCTTGAGCAAGTCTCGCCAATCGCCTTACAAGTGCAATGTCAATTTGTGCACAAAGGATGATAAGGATTTATGTCAAATGCTCGCAGTGTTTGAGTTTTCTGACATTTGCCAATATTTTTACAGTTGACTGCTCTTGGCGCGACTGCAATCGCAGTCGCAGTCGCGTCCCACCCATCACAGCATCCAGCTGAATCGGGTAGTTCGCCTTCACAGCTCATCTCTCTAACGCTAAAAGGCTCTTTTAGCTATTACATACTTAATAATAATACGCTCTAAAACTTGGCAACTTTTTCAATTGATTCAACTTTTCACTTTGCCAACTGATGGCTGCTTGACTTATTAATTTCCCGTATTAACAACAATTTACAAGCGCCGCTCATTAAAGTTGCATCAACTTCTCCGAGTGAAAGCTATTAGCAAGTAATTTGCTGAAAGTCCAAAACTCCCTTCAAAACGAGAGCGCCACAATGCCCTCGTGAAAGTTTACAAAATTACAAAAAAAAAAAAGAAAAGAAAAGAAACAAATATTTATATATATAAGTATATTGAAGCAGCTAACGTTTGCTGGCAAATAAAATTGTATATAGATTCGGACATTCAAAATGTTCCTTGAGCACAGATAACAAAGCGAATGAAATTCAAGTCAATCTGCTCTTAAAAGTATGCTATGAATTTGACTTCAATGTAAATGTGAAAATTGTTATTTATATTATTTTGTATCTATAATTGAATTTACCTTTGTTTCCAAACTAATTATTTATAATTTTAAGGTAAATCTTTTCTTGTGAATTTCTTCTTTCTAACTACCCCGACTTGTATCCAATTACAGGGTATTCAAATAACACACAAAAAGCCAGCTGAACTTTCGTGGAGCACTGGGAAAGTGCTCTTTGATGCTTAACAAGTTTTTCAGTGATTGTTTTTATTATTTTTTCAATTTTGTTATTTTTGTATTTTGCTTGCTGCTTTTGGGCAGCCCACAATAACGCTTAGACCTAAGTAGATACAGCAAACACACACACACACACACACACACAGCGTGTCACGAGGGACACTGGCAGAACCGAGGTAATCAGGCTGCGGTGCATGATGTGGGCAGCCAACGGGTGGCTCCAGCCGGCTACGAAGCCAACCTCAACTTTGATAGGAATCATGCTGAGTTGTGAAACGTAAAATTGAATTTACTCTGCTGAGCGACGCTCACCCTTTGCTCTCAGCCCCTCCCGCAACAACAACTGACCCGACTCTTGTGGCACTTTTGCTTTTTTTAGCGCATTTTAGCAGTCAGCAGACGGGCAGTCGGCTGTGCGAGTGGTGCGAGGTGGGGCAGTAACTTACTGCTTGGTCGCAGTCATAAATCATTAGGCATTTGGCATATGCAAACGGCTGGACGAGCCGCCAGACATCAACTTCGTGGCCATCGCTGTTATCGCTAATCCCAGCATTAAATTTGGCTTTAACTTTCATTACACTGTGATATCATACCAATTTGTGGCCGAGCCTAAATGTGCTACCGAAATAGAGCTGTAATCGCCCACTAGGCCACACTGGCCCACAGATCCACAGCCTCACTGTCACACTGCCCCACTGGCGCATTTCCCCGCTGTCCACTTCACTACCACAACGAAGTGAATTTTGCTGTTCATGTACATTCATTGGTTTTGCTGCAAAGTTAATGATTTTGTTTTGGTGGCAAACTCATTGAAATTTATAACCCATGTTCAGCATCGGGCTTGCGTGCGTGTGCCTGAGCATTATCGTAAGCAGCTTAAAGTAGCCATCAGCTCGTAAGTAATATTGAATTAAGTTGCTTTGTTTCTGCCATTGTCTGCTGTCATTGGCACTGTGGTGACTGCTCCTGCTGCTGCTGCTACTCCTGCTCCGGCTGCCTGCGGCCTGGTCAGGTTTGTTTCCTGCCTTCCATTCGTGTTTATTTCAATGTAATTAATTTGTTCAGAGCTCAGGCAATTAGTTGTCAAGCCAAGTTGAGCTCAACCAAGGCTTGTGGTATACAATTCCACCAGGCGAGCCAAAAATGGGCAAATGATAGCAAAATTGGGCGTAATAGAGCCAAAAATGTATGCTAATTAAGCAGCCCAAGCCCAGGCCTCTATAATAGCTATATTAAATAACTGCACAACTCAAATTCTGCAAGCGAAACGTATTAAATTAATCAGGAATTCTAACAATTTGCAAGACGATGTGAACAGCCAGTTATCGTAATTCCTCATTAAATAAGATTTATGTATGGATATTAGAGATACTTTGATGCTTGGAAACTTTTGACAACTTGCTAACTGTTTCTCATTGCTATGATTATACGATTGATGGGAAGTAACAATGAATAACATTTCATTGCAAGCCATTTCAATTTTAGATGAGGGATATGAAAAAAAAAAATGTATAATGTATAAAATATTATTAAATGTTATTATAACTATTCTTATTGTTTGCAAAAAAATATGAATTAAAATTATTATTTTGTATTATAAAGTCTATTTATATTTAAGACTCAAATAAACCAGGATATTTAATGGTTTATTTTTGTAGTTTATCAAAAAAGTAATTCAGCAAAATACAGAGGAAAAATAAAATCCAAAAATAAAGTTGCTAGTTAGGTAAATTACTCATATAATAAATTAATATGAATATTAATTTATTGAATATTAATTCAATAAATTTCAATTATTAAAAATATATTTATATATATATATTAATTTGTGTATTTTTAAAATTTATTTTTTTATTATTATTTATTTAATTATCATCATTTTCATTTATCATTATTATTAATAATATTATTATTTATGTTTTTTTTTTTCAACATATAAATTATTATTGAGTTAATTTTAAAATAGTAGGTAATTAAATTTTATTTATTATTGAATATTTTTAACGAATTAATATTTTCTTGTTATTTAATCTATTATTTTTTTTTAGCTTTTATTTACTTTTTTATTATTAGTTTTTTATAATTTATTTTTTGTGTTTAATAACTTAATTTTTTTTTTTTTTAATCTAAAATATTTATAATCATGTTCTTGACAATTTATTATTTGATATCGGCTTCAAAGCTCGTTAGTATATCAGTTTCCCAGTCCATCCGTCAGTCGACAAACGATATCTAGCAATTCATATAAAGAGCTCATCCAAAGCTAAATGTTCAATATGCTCATATAACCGTTTGATGCCAGCCATAAGCCAAGCCATATCCCGCATAATTAATACCGTTCGCTTCATTTCTCAATTCGGCACAACTTTAAATGAAACTTACGCGATTTGTTACGCTCGCACGAACTAAGCCCAAAGCCGAACGAGACACATGAGCCACGAGCGCGGAGGCCAAGGCAAGAGTTGGCGTGGGGTTGGGCATTGGGTGGTGACTGCTGAGCGGTGGGGGGCTAATGCTTGCTGGTTGGCGTGGTACGTGATCCACGCTAAAAGTTGTGCAAATAAATAGCAGTGAAATTTTATAGCACACTTGATAATTTACGCAATAATTCAGCAGAGCTAATCACCACATAAATAATCTTAAGGACAGAGCCACCACACACCAGAAGCTACAAATATCAATGCACAAGCATATAGATGTATACATATGGACTAAGTGTGCGCCATGCATGAGGTAGTGTGTATGTGTGTGCAGTGAGTAAATAACACCATGCAGTTGAGAAAAACAAATACGGGGACAACGAGTTGAAGCTGGAATGGAAATGAAAATGGAATTGGAACTAAGATAGCTGCTATTGGAGCTGTTTTTGCTATTAGAGAGAAGGAGACAGTGAGAGGTGGGAGTGTGAGCAAGAGCGAGATAGCGAGCGACGTAGACAGCGAGGACTTAGCAGCTAAACAAATAAAAGCGAACAGCACCAAAACTCATGAAATTGAGAACTCGGTCGAATGGAACGTGAGCAAAATTTTAGCTAACGAATGTTGACTTTCGCAAAGCACTAAAATCAAATAAAAACAACACCAACAGCAAGCACCAGCAACGGGAATGGCAATAGCAAAGTCATGGCAACGGCAACAGCAACAGCTGTAAACAACAACATCGCAAGACAGATCAAACAAAATCAACAATCATTCTGCAAAAGTTGGCAAATTGATGATGCCAAATGGACACGAAACGGCCAACGGACAGCGGCCAACGGCCAAGTTTCAACTTGGACTGCTCAAACTATTTCGGGCATAATAAAAATTAATAAAAATTGTTGTGCTCTCAGCCGTAGACTTGTAGCGCTTTAGCTTTTAGCATTTACGCCGAGTAAACAAACAAATAAACTAACAAGGCGATGGCCAAGCAGCCAGCTCACCAGCCAGCCAAACAAACAACAAACCAATAAAATCAACTCGCCAGCTGGCGCACAGTCAGTTAGTCACAAACAAACTGGAATTGCGTATACGACGCGTAGACCGGCTGTAGCATGGCCCACAACACAAAATATATAATTTAATGCGTGAGCTGTGTATGCGAAATGTTTAAAGTGCCGCAAAGGGCCATCATTTATGCCACTTTATAGTGCACAAAACTTAAAGCGTATATATTTACCAGCTGCTTGAGGACGCTAGAACTCCGTGGCACTCCGTGTCTGACCAGCACATAAGTTGCTTTGCGTAGATAATAATCTGAAGTTTTTATTTGTATTTTCTTTTATTTTCATATATTTATTTGTATTCATGAGCCTTCACTTTATGTATTTGCTCGTTCACTTTAAAAATC
Organism: Drosophila navojoa; assembly: GCF_054131105.1. NCBI lineage: Eukaryota > Metazoa > Arthropoda > Insecta > Diptera > Drosophilidae > Drosophila > Drosophila navojoa. The sequence continues at coordinate 23,955,001 of NC_142890.1, read as the reverse complement.
AAATGTTATTCACTTGCTATATTTGAGTACACTTAATGCTTGATTTTATTATGGAGTCTGCGACAACGTACAGGAGGCTGCTCAGCATCGAGACAATAGACTTGAGCGTTTCAGCCACTTTCACTGCCAAACCGACCGTTAAATTCAACGTTCGCCACGCATCTACCAACTGATTTGCGTGCTACGCGTCAGATAGGCGAGGAGGCTGCACGCAGTCAGATGGGCTCGTGCTTCGCCGGACCCGAAGCTGCACTCGGCTCGTCTGCCACACGCTCGTCCGCAGCTGAACAGCGAATCTGTGATACGAAGCACGCGATTCGTGTCCTACTAAGAGCAGAAGAGCACATTTCGAAAACTTGCAAATCGAACTGCGGCCCCAAAGAGAGCGGCGCGTAGCACAGTTACAGTCAGCAGGAGGCAGTCAGCCCTCCGCCTGCCGCCTTCTGCTGATAAGAGCAATGCCAGTATAGTATTATCAAATAGCAAGTGGCATAACAGCACGTTCCGTACTGCGCAAGCGTATTGCCAAGTCTGTGCCATAGAGACAAATACTGGGCACAGCTCTGCGCCCACTATTTGCACTGTGAAAGTCGTTATCAGTGGCTGACTATATGACAGTTGAAATACTGGGACACAGTTATTAAAAACATTTAAAAATTAATATCTATTCCAGTTTTTACGAATAATTTATTGTTTATGGATTTAAAAAAGATTTATTAGATATATATGTATATATTTATTTAAAAAAAAATCATCTACTCCTTTTCTTATACATCTAATCAAAAATTTAATAAAATACAAATATTATAAAAAATAATTTTAGTTAAAGGAAAAAAATATACAAGCAGTTTATTTGGTCAACATACTTATGCCGATTACTGTTTATATCCAACCCAATTAATATAAATTAGAATTTGTAAAAAGTGCATTAACTAAGAATTTAATATTACGTTGCCTTGAGTATAATGGAGCCGTAGTTTGGGACTTAAATTAGGAAATAATGAAGCAGCTATTAGCTTGCGGAAATTTAGTATAAATTCTTGTTAACAATTAAGAATCTTCGAATTAAAATTGAAGCATTTGTTGGCTTGAGCAAATTAAGTGTAAATTTTCCTTAACGATTAATATTTTTAAAATTGAAAGTCCATACAGTGATTATAGAACTGAGAATATTTTAATAATTAATGAATTTTTATTCAAGCACCAAAATTCAAAGAGTCTTTAATAAATCATTTGCTTGCTTAAAGTATTAAAATTTTTGATAATTTTTACTTATGAGTTAAGCCATTGGCAGAGGCCCACGGCTAATATAAAAACGATTATAAGTCATATCTATATAAATATACATTAAATATTCTGAGTATGCAAACATATCGAGTAATTTATGCTTCAGGGCATTTCTTGTCACTCAACCTACCCCAAGCTGAATATTCTTTAATGTGCTGAAATTAAAACTATTTATAGTCAAGTATTCGGATGAATTACATTAAAGCCAGTCTCATCGATTATCCAGAGCTCAAATGTCAAGCAAATTGCCCAATGCCTCGGAATATAATACTACATAGTTTCGCACTGCTCCCGTAGGAGAGTAGAAAGCCCCAGATCTGCCAAATAAAAATGAGTTGGCGAAACTCGCTGGCTGTATATATAAAATTATATTTATGTATATAATGAGCTGCAAATGGAAGCCAAAAGCCACAACAAATTGCCACAGAGCCCAAGCAGTTGTTCATGCGGATTTTGATTTAAGGTTTGGCGGTGCTGCACTTATCGCGCAATTGATATTGATATAGAGCTCGGTAAATACCCACACAAGCACACGCCGAAGCGCACAAGCACACAAGCAGAGAAAAGTTTTCTTCTTTTTTGGGTGGAGAGAGAGAGAGAGAGAGAGAGAGAGGAGAGAGGAGGCTATCCGCCGGTATATATGAGCAAGCCATATGCGGCATTCCAATGAGATAAAAAGTTGTTTACAATATAGAATCGATACGTATATATATTATATTACATTATATTATATATATAAGTATATACATATACGCTATAGAGTATGTGTGTGTTCGTATATCATGGCAAAGTGCACATCATGATTTTATTAAATGGACTCTGATGTATTTATTGTCCGGCAGCAACGTGACTTGTGAATTGATTTCATTAAACGTAAAAAGTTAACAAAGCTTCGACGTTGCTTCGGCAACATTTTTGGCAGAGACTCGCTATATATCGCCATATAGATAAATATTTTTGTGTGGCACTGTCCACACAGCGTGTGTGTGTGTGTGTGTGTGAGTCTGTGTATATTGGCTTAAGGACATCTATCGTTAGTAGCAGCAGCAGCAACGGCAAAGAGCAGCATCAATGACCAATCGCAACAGCAGCGCGCATCAAGCATGGAATATCAATGTGGTCAAGTGTGGTCTAGCTGGCCAACTGACTAACTGGCTGACCAAGCTGACTGGCAGACGGACAGACAGGCAGACAGACTCTGGCTTTGGGGCATTTTGCTCGCCACAAATCGGCAAATTGTGTCTGTGCGGCGCTCTGGCCAGTATTATTTTGTACAAATAATGATGATAAGGCTGCTGATTTAACGCACATAACTGGGATTAGCAGGCGGCCAGATGAGGGCCGAATGCACTTTAGCAACAGCCACTTAATAACCGAACAGAATTTAAGAAAATGTCATTCGTGTTGCTTCTATGAGAAGCCCTTTCAGACTTTGCTTTGCGTGTCCTGGCAAAGCAGAAAGCAGCGCATGCAAACAATTTATATGAAATGTGCTTTTAATTGCCATGCAGAGTAAGACAGAGAGAGAGCGAGAGAGAGAGAGAGAGAGAGTGAGTGAGAGGGAGAGTAAGTGACGCTGAGGTAAAGGAGTTTCAAGGCGATTTAAAGCCATTCGTTGACATGGAAATTGCTCTTGACATGAGTCCTGCCCGCACTCACTTACGCCCATTGTGCAGCCAACGTGGCGTATGCGCGATTCCAGCATACCAGCTAATTTCCACAGCGCACACTGTGGAACGGCGTTAAATGACAAATTTCTAAGTAAAATAGAACTTCTTGTACTTACAAATATGCATTTGTAAGCACAGACTTTGAAGCTTTAGTTCCCCCTGAAAGGAGAGGAAAGGAGAGGAAAGGGCAGCCATACGCAGTGGATGTTTCTGTGTTGTCGCTGCTGCATTGTCAGTTGTCCCTTTTTATAAATGTTGGCGGCAAGAACCACTTACATGAGCCATTTGCATCATATTTCTGTTGTCATTTGTTGACATTTTACTTGCTTTATGTTAGGATGGCATGCTCATTGTGTGTGTGTGTGTTGTTGTTGTGTGTGCCTGTGTGCACTTGTGCGTGTGTCATGTTTGACGTATACTTAATGTGCAGTCATTATTTTTCGAGAAACAAGCGCACAAGCGAGCTACACAGCCAGCCAAGCAGCCAGCCAAGCAGCCAGCCAACAACAGAAATAACACTGTGGAGCTTGCTACAAAGGCAAAGGGCAGCAAAGCAAATAAAAACGTTTTTAGTATATCAAGTAAATCTGCCACGCCCAGTTAATGTGGGCGCAACAGCAAGTTGCTGTTGCCCAGTTGACCAAATGAAAATCAAGCAAACGCTGCACAGGCTGCTTCATCATTGCCTGCCATTGTGCTGGGCCCCGACTGGAAGCTTGGCTAATTGTTGGGGCCCACTCCATAGTCGTCGTCGTCGTCGTCGCCGTTGCTTACCAATCAGTCGAGCGAGCGCTAATTAATTATCTGGGCATATGCCACACCATATTGAAAGCTGATTTTTCGCTGATTTTTGTTTAACTTTGCCCGCTAATTAGAGGCGATTCAATCGTCGAGTCAGAAGCGCCCAGAAAACTCGACAAGCAGATAAATGTACGGCTTAAGCATGAAAAGAGTTCATTATAAGTGTAATTTGCATAAGCTTGGGAAAAAATAAAGTAAAATATGAAATACACATATTTTTCTTTCGCTTGAGAAAAAGTTTTTTATAGCAGTCGATTCTATAAAAAAAAGCAAATATGTATAAACATTTTAGTTCTGTGGAATCGTCTGCAGGGGATGACGATAATTACTGCCTGTGTAAGTAACTTCGACTATAGTGTTTGGTGCAGTAGAAATTATGTTCATATGTAAATCAATAAAAGGGGAAAATCACTTGGTATATGATAACCAAGAATATCGCAAGAAAGTGTCCAAAACAATAAATAAAATACAACCAGATAAAATAAATTCTCACTCAAGCAACCCGAGCAAGTGACTAGGAATATCAACTCAAGAGCACTTAGAAGCCATCGTCATTCCTTTTGCAAGACTATAACATATCATAAACCCTACCTATGTTGAATGCATACTAAATATCTTCTTCTCTTAAGAAAAATATATACATATATTTTACTGATTTCAGTCATTATTAAGTAGTCTAAAATGCAGAAAGAATCTAACAAGTTAATATTTGAATTGCTTTGTTTGATTTTGTATGATTTTGTATTATAAAATCAACTGAGCGAATTACATTCACTCGCTCTCGCTCTGAGCAACTTCCATTTGACTTCATAGTTTTTCGTTTGTATTCTCTATGGAGAGCCTTGAGTTAAACTATTCGTATGAAGTCTTTTAATGGACATCATTTGGGAAGCAATACGTCTGACGTTCGCACAATGAGACACACTAAGTTAGTGGGAACTCAAAAACTCTTTATATTCACATTCATAAATTGAAATCACGATCCCAATGATGTGTTTAGCGAAGAGAACAATCGAAGGCATACCAATACATACACAGATACCCATGCATACAAGACGTTTTACTTCATTTAACTCCCCAAAAGGGATCGGAAAAAGAGCAGAGCGAGTTCGGGTCACAAGCAAACGATCCACGTTGAAGAACCGACTCAGTCGATTGCTCTCTGAATTTTACGTGTGTATGTGTGTAATATACGCTCATTTACAGACATCGAGATACAGCCAGCAGCTATGATTATAAAACATGATTGCCATGATTATAAAACAAAAGCTGGTTAAGTTACTAAGGATTCTTTGTTACCAAAACTAATTCAGTAATTTTTTACTGCAATAATCTCTCTCTCTGGCAATTTTAGTTATATTCAGGATTTTACTAAATCTAAAATATTTACAAAATATATACACAAACAAGTATTTATGTATATAAAGTAATTTTTTAAATTTCAGCTAAGTGAAATGCATTAATGGAAGTAAATATACATTTAGATTGGCATACTCATATAAAAGCAAATTATTAGAGTAATTTAGAGCACTTTATTTAATATAAGTATTTAATAAAGTGCTTGTTATGTTACGTGTATATTTGAATTTATATTTGAATTTATATTTTTCCTGGCATAAATATAAATAAACAAACTCTCATTATGCCTGACCTAAGCATATATACATAGACAGACAGAAGAGCTCCTTGGTCTGTCTGTAGTCAATGAATTCAATACACAATATTCTACCTAACAAATCATGTTTACCACTTTGCTCAGTTCAGCTCATCATGTCTTTCAAATATTAAATATTAATATTAAAATATATAAAATATATACACTACATAAATATTATAAAAACAATTTGCAAGTGCTGCATGCCAAGTGTTTTCATGGGTTTTTTGTGACAGCTATAGGTTTGCTCATTTCACAGTAAACTTTTTTGCAGGATGTTACAATAGTCAACCGCAAAACATTTCAAGTGGCACAATTTATGCCGACCTCGTGGCACTCGCTTGTTTCAATTGATACTCGAAGCCACAATTACAAAGCACTTAAAATTCTATTGTGTGTGACAATATTTACAACAACAAATTAAAATAAAAACAAAAGAATTAAATATAAAAACAACTAACTAACTAATGTTTATTGTAATCATAGTATGTGTGTGTGTGTGTTTGTGTGTGGTTTTTTTTTTAGCCACTATTGCTTGGCGATATTTATGTTTTCAATTTAAAACGCAGCTCAGTGTGATTTAGTGAGTTTGCCAAGTCAACGCGACATTTCTGTGCTGCAATTAACTAAATGACTGGCCCGACTCTTAGCTAATTTGGCATGGCGTCAAGCAGCCAAAGGCAGCGCTGCCAACTGGCGTCAGCTGAGCGCCGCCATTTTGTTTTATTTCGTACGGCTGGCGATGGCGCCGAAAAGCCGTTTGTAACAGTTAGCTTTTAATTCTTCGTTTTTTTTCATATTGTACTTGCATTGTACAGAAAAGCGCAAAAAAAAAAAACAAATAGAAAAGTGCAACATTTTTTGCGGCGCCCACGACCGTACCCTACCGTTAGTTTTCCTCTCCTTTTTTTTTTTGTCCTGTTATCTAATATGTGGCAGGCGAACGGCGGCGAGTCGATTTATGATTATGGGAATTCGCAACGCGTCGGTTATTAAGGTCCACGCCGCTTATCTCGCACTGCCGCAACATAACGCTAAATATTCGTCGTTGGGTCTTACACATTACGCAGCGCTGCACTCAAATTTCACACTTAAATAAACAACTTCCAGGCAGCGGCAGGGGCAGTGGCAGGGGCAGGGGCAACGCCAGTTGCTGGCTTGCAACCGAGCTCGAGTTTTAGCTATAGCTGTAGTCCGAGTCCCAGTCTGGCTCCTGGATGCTTGGCCTACTTTTGTGTCCGCAAACTACTAACTGGCTAACACAATACACCCAACACAACAACAACAACAACAACAACAACAACAACAACAACTTCAGAGTAAAGACCATATACGCATAAATTGAACAATGCCAACGTCCCTGGCTCCAACTGCTGAGGCTGCTGCTACGGCTGCTGCTACGGCTGCTGCTGCTCCTGTGCTATGGACTGTGACACGGCACAAAATGCGGCACATGTTATAAATGGTGTGGGTGTGGCGAGAGCTGGGCGTTCGGTTGGGGGTTAACTTGCTTAAAGTGCTTTTACTACGCTTAATTCGCATAATTAATTTTGTTAGTAAACTTTGGGGCTAATACATATTTTTCCGCTGCTATGCGGATGTTGGTATTGTTGTTGCTGTTGTTGCTACTATGACTCCACACACTCTCACACACATAGGTACATATGTATGTGCATATGTATGTGCGCTTTATGTGCTTGCCATTTTATGTTTATTCATTGAATTTATGCCATTATCGTTGCCTACTTTGCGGCGCCCCCAGCACAAGCTGCTGTCATAAATGCAGGCGCGAGCATGTCAGCGCTTCTCTCTCACTGTGTGTATGTGTGTGAGTGTGTGTGTGTGTGTGTGTGTGTGTGTGTGTGTGTGTGAGTGAGTTCTGCCCGGCAGGCCAGGTAATTGCAGTCGTGTTTTGCAATCATAGCCGTGCATAGTTTGCCAGGCACTTTATGTTCAATACACACACACACACACGCTCAGCTCATATAGCTGTAAGTGTGTGTGTGTGTTTGTTGCTGCCAGCGACATAATGGCGGGTGGTAAGCGTTTATTTACTTTATTACTGCATATTTGCATGCAGGCCAAAATGTGCGTGGTTTATTTATGCCAATGCGTACGTGTGTGTGTGTGTGTGTACGAATGTGCTTGTGGGCTTATGCTTTGCCTGCTGCTAGGCAGCTGGAAATTGTCTGTTAACTGCTATTGCTAGGCAAACTATGCCTACGAGTCCATCTCTCTCTCTCTCTCTCTGTCTTTCTCCCTCTCTCTCTCTCTGTGTACCAGTTGACCAACACTTAACTGCACCGCCTGCTGCTCAGTGCAGTCCGCAGCCATTACTCGGCCATTTGCTGGCTACTTCAACTGCTCGCCCGTTATCAGTGACCGCCAGTTGTTGCCTCTGCTATTTAGCATCGGCTGTGTGCAAACGCTGGCCGATTGACAATGGCCAGGCAGCATTTGCATAAAGACACCTCGAGGACAGATTGTATGTCTCTCCGTTAATCTCTATTCTACAGCTGTAATCTAACGATTAAGCCTAAACATGATCTTAGCTAAAACAGATTCATATATAAATACATACATACATTTATTATTAAAGTAAATGGCATAAATTATATATTATTTATTAGAGTAATTTATATATGATTCACATAGACAGATTTTTGCAGCATTTTGAGCGTGACGTGGTCAACGCAAAGTAGACTAATTGTACAATAAATTTCAACTTTGACCCATTTAGCTGAATTTGTAAATCGTTTCACGCCGTCAGCCAGGCAGCCGCCCAATCGCTGGCTAAAATGTCATAGACCGCAGTGGATATATAGAAACAAATTGCTAAACAAATCATTTAGTAACCTAATTAATTGGCAGGTAGCTGTGTAAAAAGCATTTAATTTATTCATAGCCCCGGAACAATCCAAATGCAAAATAACGAACCCAACATACATAATTAGCGCATAAATTAGAATACACTTACACACACAGACATATAGTTATGTGTATTTGTGAGCTGAAATAAATCAAGTTTAACAAAATTGAAGTACTGCCTACTTGGCAACAGATATATATAATTATATGTATATACATATACTATGTGTATGTATGTATGTGTGCTATGAAAATCACGGCAAATTAATCAACTTTTGGGGCTCGGCAATTGTGAATTTAATAGTGGGCGAGCACTTAATGCATACGCGGCGTATACTTAATGCCGTTTAATGTGAACGCTTTATGAGATTGACAACAGACACTTGGCGTAGTATAATTTTAATTAAAGTTCATTTTGAAATCATTTGCGAATCGTTCTCTGGCACTGTCACTCGGCCAATCGCAGCTTGCGGCCGTTACAATTAATAATAGAGCCTGGCCAAATCCGCAAATAAAGTGCAAAGTGAGGTGTGACCCGAACAGTCAGTTGCGAGACTGAAAAACAGTAAAAACAATAAAAATGGCTTCTGCTTGGATAATTTTTTAATTAAATTACATTAAAATATATCCAACTATAAAATGCAGCCATTACGCAATACTTGTACATATGTATGTATGTATATAACGCATTAACGTAAGTAAACATGTATTTACATATCCTTATATGCGTGTGTGTATGTGTGTTCTGAAGAATTTTTTAATTAAAGCACCACAGCGCCGACAGCTACAAAGGCATCAGCGGGCATTGTGCTGCGCATGAAATGTTTAAAAATTTATGGCTTTAATTATTAATGAGGGGATTATGCTAGAATTATGCACATCAAAGGCTTCGCAGCGAACTATTAAAACAATTCCTCGCACACCCACACTGCGCTGGCATGCGAACAACTTTCAAGTGGCCGGCGGGTCGAGAGCGTCGTCTTACTACTAATTGCCATTTGGCTGTCACATTTAGCTGGATTTACATGTGCATACAGTTGACATTAGCATTTGAAGTTGGCCGTGGGCCAGCTAAGCCACTGTCACAGTCAGCCGCTGCCACGCCCAGTTTACTTGAATCGCCACTCCAAGCTGGAAGTGAACGTGTGCGTTTTATTAATCATTTGCTTAAAGTCCGGCGCTTATGCAAATTGCAATTCAGGCATTAAATGCACGCAAATTTGCGCAACTCCTTGACCCATTGCTAATATTTACGACCTCATCCTCCGACACATGCAAAACAAAGTCATTTATCAGCGCCGCAAGACAGAGAAACAACGGGCAAACATCTATAATAAGTATATACACAGTCTAGATTCAAACTTTATCCTTTGCTGCAGCATTAATATCCCGCATAGATCCTTTAGCTTCAATTTAAACTTTTCGCAATAAGCCAAAGAAATAGTTTTGATAATCGCTAGCAAATTCTGATGTAGTTGTATTTGTACAGCGCCGCCCAACTGAATAGGTTTGACTCTGAAAGCTTGAAGTTATCTTTATGGAAAGATCTGATTCGCATTAAGTATGTCTATTGCCTTATCAAACAAATATATTCTTAAGCAGCGTGATGAGGTAAGCCGATTTAACCTTGTTTATTTGATTGCCTATACATGTATGTATCTATTCGTATGTCCGTCTGTCTCTCTGTTTATCTCACAGTCTGTCTCTCTGTCTGTCTGCTTAACTAAACAAGGAATGCACATGAACTACAGATCATTTAAGTTGTATATATGTACGCAGGAGAATTCATTTGGCATTTATTTTAGAGTATACCGAAACTAAAATGGTGGCAGCAGCAGAGAGCGTTCCCATTGGTCACTTAAAGATCGACTGCAACGAGCTTTACCTGGCGTCGGGCTCAACATTTGAGAGCGACTAGAAGAGTGAGTGAAGGTCACCCTATATAAAGGGCAGCAGCTGCAGCATTTCTTCAGTCAGTCGTCCAGGCCTGCTGGGGGTCACTTGTGAAGCGCAGTAAAGTGAAGTGAAGTGTGTGCTAATATTTAATGATCATGAATGATCATCGCTCAGCTAAGTATTAAAGACTCCGAGGAAGTATTTGGCGGAAATACAAAGAGGGATAATTAGAGTAAATTGCTTAGAGAAAACAGAGCATGAGCACTGAAATGTGCAAAAATTTAATGATCATTAATTAAAGGAAATAGAAAATGAACACTGAAGTGAATAATGCAAATATGGAATGATCATTCATGATCAACGTTAAGCTAACTATTAAGGATTAAATAGGAAACATAGAAGAAATACTTGCGGGAAATGCTTAGAGGAAATATTTAGGGAAAACACTTTGAGGCAAGACTTATATTTTTTATTCGAAAACTCCGATTTACATTAACGAATTTTTCTTTTATATATATGCTTATCTATATATAATAAAATAGGTATGGTAAAGATCAGTATTAGAGTCAACTAAAATTAAATAGCCTACAAAAAGTACAGCACATTGTAACAATAGTATCACCAACCCGATGGGGTATTTTATTTGCCAGTCCGGTCAGCTATGCCCCACATCACAGCCAAATGTGGTCAGTGATACTATTGAAAATATGAAAAAACAGTGTTAAAATAAGATATTAAAAGAGCTTAAAGCTAATTAAAATTACAATAAATCTTAACGTAAAAGTATTAGTAAGGAAGAAGGAAAATATTAAAGATATTTCAAGAAAGAAATGAGTTAAACGAGGAAAATAAAAGGAATATCTGATAGCATTTGGAAGTCACTGCGCAACGTTGTCGACGAACTGTATCCCAGTGCTTATGGCTGAGCATTGCGAGTGGTTTCCCTAAGGTAATTTAATGGAAGAAATTTTATTTTAGGAGGAGAGAGCCCTGAGGAAAATTCGTGATAATATTTATTGAAATTAACACATAGAACATAAAACGCACTATGCAAAGAATAAACCGTAGAGCACACAGAAAATGAAGCGGACGATAATGTCTACTTGTTCGAGACGGAACCGACAAATTAAGACGCATCAACAAAGAGGACGAATTTTCATTCAATATTATTTTTATTCAATATTAAAAGAAATTGTTGATAAAATTATATTTATATAATTATTTATAATAAAATAATTATTTATAATATTTATATATAATGATTTGAATCAATTGCTTAATCTATATTCTAATGGTATTTTAATATATAATGCAATGAATGTCATTTCTTGTAGTTGATATATTAGTAGTTCTGCATATAAGATGTAGAAAGAGAGACCTTTCTTTAATCCGCTCAAGACTTCAAGTATTCAAGAGCTTAAGCCGCGTGAGCTGTAGCTTTAAAGTAGATTTTGATATATTGCAGCTGCCTAAAAGTATGAAGCACTTTGCGAATTGTTCACCAAGTTCGGGAAGCAACTAAATTAACACTAATTACAACATAATAACTATAAAATCGCAAAGACAAGTGGTCCAAGGACCCAACAGCTCATTGCCGGGCACTTGGCACTCAACAGTCTGCCAGGCCGTGAAACCGTGAAGCCATGAAGCAGCGAGGCCGTGAGGCCGTGAAGCCGTGAGGCGAGCAGCCAAGTCAAGTTCCTGGCTGGTCGGCCGACTGGTTGCCCGGCTCTCCGGGTGCCTGTCTGGCCGCCCAGGGCGCTACGGGACAAAAACAACACAAGCACAAAGGCAAGCACAGCGAGCGCAAAACATGATTAAGAGTGAAATATTTATTTGCAGCACTTGCAGGCGCGCCACGGCAGCGCCAACAATTAGAAGCAAACTAGCAACAGAGAGGCAGCAAAAACCTCGACTCCGCCGCTCTATGCCACTCGAGCAGTGCCAGCAGGCAGGCGGGCGGGCGGACAGGCGGGCAGCGGCAACACGGCTTCAACATGTAAATGGCTGCGCTAAGGCCGCCGGGCAGGAGGGGGGCGCCCGATGATTTAATGGCTGCTAACACGCAAAAAGGAGAACAAGAAACTGCAACAAGTGCAGAGTGCAGCAAGAAATGGACGTGGAAAATGATGGAAAAGATGTCTTCTGTAGATTTAAGGCTTAATTTAATTAGATTATGAGTAGTTGCTGATTATCAATTTGTGTATAAAAGCGACCAAACAGAATGTGCCCCAATGCTTGCTAAATGCCATGCCATGCCATGTGGCTGTGGCTAGTACTCCTCCTCTTCGTCGAAGCCGTACCCGTACTCGTCGTCCTCGTCGCCAGCGCCCTGGTTTAGCATATCCTGCAGCGTAGCCTCTGGTTCCGCCTCTGGCTCGGCATCAGCTTCATCCACATCGGCATCCTCGTCCAACTCGTCTGAAATAGCAGCGATGGCAATGAGTTTGTCAACAAAATATGTAGAGCCCTTGGCTTACCTGTTTCCACAGTGATCTCCGGTTTTGCTTCCAGTTGTTCCTCGGGCTGACTGACGGGCAAGCCGGCCTCCAGCTTGACGCGTTTTCGACTGGGCCCTGGCATATCGTAGCTGGGTTTGCCGCGGCTCTGCTTACTGGAAATCGGACCCTCCTCCACAATGACGGGCGTCTCGGCCAGCTCCTCCAACGTCTTGGGCTTGGGCGCCTCCACTGCGGCGTCGCCTTCGCCCGTAAGGGAGCCCATGCCCTCTGTGAGGGTTTTCAGAATGTCGTAATTGATCTTACTAGAGATCTTCTTCTCCTGCAGCATCTTCTCAATGGCCTCGCCAGCTGTGGACGATGGTCCGATGACTTTCTTGCGCGGCTTTCGCTTTTTCTTCTCCGGCTTGCCCTCCTCGCGCTCCTTGGCCATGCGCTCCTCGCGCTCCTTTTGCTCGCGCAAAAACTCTGCATTCAGGTTCTTCCACATGGTCAGCTTGGTGTCGGCCTCCTGCTCGGTCAGCACATACTGATCCAGCTCCTCGTCATTCAAGTCGTCAATATATAGCTCCGTCTCCATTGGCTGCTTGGCCCGCTCCACGTCCTCCAAGTCGCTTTCGGTGACACGGCAAATGGCTTCGATGTCGGGTCGCAGTCCCTCAATCATGGCGTTCGCCATGGCCGTGTGCGGCTTCGTATCCAGCTCCGGGTCCGAGTCCGTGTTGTTGGCAATAAACTCCTTGATAACCTCAGCATTGGAAGCCTCAATGAATTGCCTAGACTCCTCCAGCTCCAGTTCCTTTTCCGACTTCTGCGTTAACTTGTCCGACTTTTCCTGTAACGATGCCGCCGCCACTTTGCTTTTGGTCACCTTCCGCAGCACGCTCTCCGTGTATTTGCCGATATCCTTCTCCAAGTGCGCGTCGATCTCCTTTTGCAGCTCGGTTAGCTCGTGCACGCCCATCTATAGAAAGGAGCGAAAGTTAGTTCTGGTAGATAATATCGATAGAGGATAATTTACTTACATTTTGAATGAGCTCACGATCTTTGATACGCGCCGCTCGGAACGAGGGCGGATCCTGCTCACGCTCCAGATCGACGGTCATAAACTCCTCCAGCGTGAGGCCACCCGACGGCGTCTCGGCGAACTCGGAGAGGCGCTTGCGCAGCGTGGACTCGTGTATCTTGACGACGCCAATCACATCGGCTATGGTGCGACTGAAGTCGTGCATGCGCGCGGCTATCAAGAGAGCGGCGCCGCAGAGTCCGGTGGGCCGTCGCCCCGAGTGCATGCAGTCTTTCTTCATGCGCTGCACGATGCGCAGCGCCGTCATGGACACCTCGTGGGTCTTCGGGCCCAGCTGCAGGCGGTTGGCGAAGCGCATTATGTAGAGACAGGGATCTGCAAAAGGCGTTGCAATGATGCAATGAGGAACTCGTCAATTAAATCGGCCAACAGCAGAAAGCTGCAACGGCAACAAGTTTGTTTTTGTTTTCATTTTTGTGTTTGTCTGGCGAGGCTCATGGTCAACATATATTGATAACATTCCGCAGCAGAAGAACTTGTTCAGCGACCTTCAAAGCGGCTCTAAGCAGTGTAATCGAAAATAGCCAATAACCGGCCAAGCGACAGCCGAAAAACAAACTTGAACCCGCACGCCAAGACGATTTATATACATATATATATATATTTTAATTCATTCAACTTTTACAAGACGCTGGCATTGAGCGCAGTCACGAAAGAGAACAGCGTCTGAGAGAGAGAGAGAGAGAGAGAGAGAGAGAGAGAGAGAGAGAGAGTGAGAGAGACGGCGACACAGATAAAGTGAGACTGAGAGAGAGAGAGAGAGTTTTGGTATATTTTGTATATAGCATGCGATAGATTTTGAAAAATATTGCGCATACGTCACGTCGCCTGTGACTCGCATTGTTTATGCTCTTTGGCCCATTACTGTTTGCTTATTAGTGCGGTAATTAGTTGGACTTGGCATGGAAAATAGGCGAGACAGCGCAGCGTGCAGTAATTAGTATTTGGCCAAGCCAACTTAAGCCAGGCCAGGCCAGGCTAGGCCACATCATAAACCGTGCACTGGAAAAATTAAAAAGAGTGTGAAGAGCACAAACATGAACGCCAAAAACCAAATACCAAATATCAAATATCAAATACAAAACACTAAGTCCACAATGGACTTGGACTAAGTCGACCTTGCGGCGGAACTGCGCCAAGCGAGACGGTGCTAATATTTGACAAGCGTGCGATGGGAGCGATTGACCGTCAATCTGAATTTGCATTTAACAATGCGAATATAAAACTACATATATGGGCTAGCTGTGTATGTGTGTGTGTGTGTGAAGTCCTTAAGCCCTGTTTGAGCCACAACTTGACACAGTGCCGCAGCTGCTAAACGTTGACGGCATTCGACCCTTTGACCACGCCGCTCTTCAAAGCGAGCAGCAGCAAGTGTGCTCGCAAAAAAAATATTTATTAAACCCTAATGAATGCGCATATTTGAGGCGACCCCCGTCCACGCCTAAGTTCAAGCCGCCCACTCATGCGACTGCCGAGTGGTGGCACTTGAAAAATGATGCTGTTGTCGCTGCTCTCTCGCTCGACTGTCGACTGCATTGACCCTTCTGTGCAGCAGACCCACTCAACCAGCAGCAGCAGCAGCAGCAGCTGTTGCAGTAGCTTCACTATTTAACAGCCAGCGGAGGCCACAAATGTCTGCCGCCGCTGCTGCTGCTGCTGCTGCTGCTAATGGTTTCTTAATGTTTCCCTGTCCGCGCAGGAGCCAGCGAAATTATTATTATTTAAACTTTATTTTTGCGTTTGTCATGACAGCAATTATCGTTTTTGGGCGTGTTACGCAACGCCCGCCTCAGCCGCAGCCCCTTTGGGTGGCCCTCTGACCTCTCTCCGCTGCCCCGCCCCCTATCGGCTGGCAAACACTTTGTTGCCCTTGCAAAATGCCAGCAATTTGGGACAAGCGCTTTCCAAGACGCAATTAACTCAACGCGACGGCCTAATTGCTATTTAATTTAGCCGCGTTTAATTATTAACTAGCAGTGCGACTGGAATATCTGGCCACAGCTGAAGCGATCCCAGCAACCTTCGATTTCTGCATTCTGTCCTAATCAATTAACAGCGAATTAAGCTCGTATACTCAAAATTGTGTCAGTGGAATTAGAGCTAAAGTTGAGGCTAAAAAAAAAACCAACTGAAGCTGAAGTAAACATCAGATACTTAAAAGTTATACAGTTAGTTCCCAAGCTGTAATTTCATACCAAAGCGAATTTAGCCAGGCCAGAATTAGAAATTAAAGCTGAGCTTCACTTAAAAGCCCATTACAGTTATTATATATTATTATAAGAATATTTTATAGCTTTAATTAGTTTTTATTTATGTGGCTTTTAAAAAATATATAAAAAATATATATATAAAAATCTTCTTCACTCGCTCTACTGATCTCAAATTCAAAATTCATAAATTAAATTAACGCGTTTCAAAGTCGAGCATAAAACCGAAATTGAAATGGCAAACAATAATATTTTATTAACACTCTACAAGACATTTGGTTTCATATAGGAAACTCAGCGCAGAGATATCTCATGCGATTTATACATAAGTCTCTCTCTCTCTCTCTCTCTCTCTCACGCTCCCTCTCTCAATCTGGAAATACCTGAGAGGCTAAACACCTGAGCGACAACACGTCGATCGTCAAGCAGCTACCTCGTGGCTGTCATCGTGGCTCATTACGAATTCGTTCGTTGGCTCGCGAACAAGCAACAAACCGCAGCAGCAGCAGCAGCAGCAGCAAAATCGATCGACGCGCATGCGCAAAACAGAAAATAAACATGTAAAAAGATTTCTATAAAAATTATATATTTTTTCTATATATATAGTTAAATTTTAAGTGTGTCTGCGTGTAGAAATCGTTGAAACATAAATAACAAGCGCGTTCTTCTGTTGACGCTTTAATTTATGTGCAATTAAGCTGAGAGCCGGCAAAGTGCGTGCAAAAACAAACAAATTTACTTACATATATGTATAAACAAATAACTAAATGTCTGTAAAAAAAATAAACAACAAAAGTTCTCAGCACAGTGAAGTGCTTTGCAATTAAAAGACCTAAACAAATAAATAATAAAAAAGAATAAAGTGTTTAATTATCATTTTACCGGCTGTAAATCAAAATAACTAACATTCAGCTCACGCGCTCTCACTCTCTCGCTCTCTCCTTCTCTCTCTCTCTCTTTCTTTTTGCACACCAAAACTGCCCATTGACACATATTATTAAAAGAGAAAAAATAATAGTTTTTAAATAATATTAATGACGTCAATATACACAAAAATACAACAAAGAAGCTGTTGACCGAGTAAAGCCTCAACCACATAACAAAGTCAACAAAAGGGTTTCAAAACCCGGCTAAAGCAGAAAACAAAAATACAGATGAAAAGAAAGTGCTAGAAAAATATCAATAAATAAAACTTGTGTTTAAACACTTTAGTATATGCTAACAAATTAAGGTCCAAAGTTTTGCAGTAAGTCGTACGAGTCGCACTCGACTCGATCAGAATGTTGAGCCACCCTAACTATCTATAGCTAGCTGAGCACGCAAATTGTGATCTAAGCGCATTTTTGACAATTCATTGATTGGTCATTCATTGTGAGTCCCCGCCTGCCCTCACGGAGTGTCTAATGAGCGCCTGCTCGTGCTGCCTCAATGGCACTTGCTCAGTTTAGTCGAGCCTCAAGTTAATTTTACACTAATTACTAATTCTAAGGCATTTACCAAAGGTGTGCCAATCACCTGACATTACTTGGCTGGAATTTTGCAAAATCTATTGCTGATGAAGCACAGAAATTTTTTTAAGTAAGCCTTTGATATGTGATCTCTGTATACTCATTGAAAATTGATAAACAGTTTTTCAATGCCTGGATTATATATAATAAAATTACTTCATATAATTGGGCCTGTTCTATTTCTTCGTTCTTTCTTCTGTCTTCAAACATTATGGCTTATAATATAGATATTGATTCTTCTCTACTCGTCAATGTGCATATCGAATTTCACTTAATTTCCATGCAATCTATATCAATAAAGTATACATCCATGCATTAAAGTGTTAAACTGATTTAATTCATTCCATCAGTCCATAGATAACAAACAAAAATTATTTATAATTTATTGCCCATAATTTATTTAAATATTGTTCTATAGTAGCTTTCAGTACCACATAGTTAACCAAGTCGAAGTTATATCCCAAAGACAGCAAATCCTATAAACGTCTTTATCTTTGACCATTTTTGATCTATTATATATAATTAAATGGGAGTGTTCAGTGTGTATATCTTCTAGTCATACAAACCAGTGATTATTTAAGTGTTATTTATGTGGGAATTATCACCATACTTAACGATACTTGACTAGAATAATATCAATAATTAGTTATGGTGCCATATTCAATAATCGAAGAGTATTCTATTCTATAGACATTAGCAGCAGCGCCGAGCAAAGCATAAACTCTTTCACACTAACTGTTACACTAACTAAACAGCAAGTAAATTCTGACATAATAACACTTTTCTGATATATTCATTCTAAACTGTGCTCATGCACACTATAGTCAAGTCCCGATAATTCGAAATGGCAAAGGGATCAATTCTATTTATTTATTTTTTTTTTTTTTTCGATTTACACAGACATTCAAACTATCGAGAATTATCGAGAAAATTTTTTTAAATTTTTTACAATTTTATCGAGACTCGACTGTATTAAGATTTACAATGCTTTTCTTTGTTTATAAAAATTGAAATGAATAAGAATTTTAAAGTAGCTGCCTTGGCTCCTATACGCTTTCAAAAATATCTATGATGCTAGCACACATAATTAAGAAGTCTTCTGTACGAGCTTGACTAACTGTGTTACTCGATTTCTATACGAAATAGCAATTGTATTTAGAATGAACTCAAGCAAATTCGCACACTTAATATACAACTCCACAAATATTCCTTTGGCAACACTACGACGTCTCAAACTATATTTATACTAAATAATGCTGGATTCAATAGTACTATATATAATATATGTATGCATATAATGCGATTTTCCCAAGTTTTGTGTAATCAACTTAAGCTGAGCTGTGTAATTTAACAATATTTAATTATGGCCAATTTGCTGAGGTGTTTTTGTTGATTGTAGTTTTGGGCATGGCAACGCCGCACAGCACAACTTCCCATATTGACAAACGATTCCATTTAGTTTGAGAACCATCCACCGCCAACAACAACAACAACAACAGCAACCACAATTGCGTATGAGCCCCACCCGTTGTCAGAGCCGCCAAGCAAGAGACAAAGTAAAAATAAATAAAATAAAAACTGTCTCTTTATTCTCGTTGGCAAATAATTCATTGAAATTCCGCACGCAAAGCGCGCGCAACTTGAGACATGAATATCTAAATATTAGATAATACGAAAATAGAGGAGGAAGAGCTCACAGCGTTCCTAAATAGCCCAAAAACCTGATGACAATTCAAAGCGGCGGACATAGAATAGCCAAGTGATTGAGCTTCAATAACCGGTTTCAGCAACAAATAATAATATCAATGTATCAATTCAACAAAATACATGGCCAGAGACCGTTGAGCGAAGATGATAAACAAATTTATGCGAATCATTTGATCTCGATAAAGAACTTAAGTGAATCGCATTGTGTGTGTGTGTGTGTGTGTGTGCG